>NC_134020.1:6618329-6774017 GCF_040712315.1 Castanea sativa
AAACATGTGTACACATGTTTAAGTATGTATACACATCCCGAACCCAGGTTAGGAAAAATTCTTGTTTTTATTTAATTAATTGATTTCCATATGTTCTTTGATACTGTTTGACTATATTTTAGGTTGATTAATTGTGTTTAATTTTTTTTCCATGTTTATTTTAGTATTTTTGCCATTTTTGGTTTATTTGATTTTTTTTCCTTGTGTGTTTTATTTAATTTTCAACTTTCCATGTTTAATATATTCTATTTGATTTGTTTAATTTGTTTCCTTATATGTTTTGTGTGATCTTTAACATGTTGATTGTGTTCTTTACTTAAGTGTGTGATGTATGTTTAGGTTAAATATTAAGGTTCTCTTAATAAACTCTTTAATTAAATATGGCCTAACAACACATAATGGAGGCCAGTCCACAAGCCGAGCGGTTTTGGGTGACTAACACTTTCCCAAGCCGTAAGTGGGCCAAAAGGCTCAATTTAGTTTCTAGACTTAAACCAAGAGGTGACTCCATTTTCCCTCCACCCAGTCCACTCCAGGCCAAGTCGTACTTCTCACGAGAAAATCTCTCATCGTAGGCATAAATCCTAATAGAATTGTACTTCAGTCATGATTTTAGTTACTTTTTAGAATGTGTAAAACTGTAAAATAACAAGTGTGTAATAAACCATTGTTTTAATAATTGGGCTGGACCAGTTGGCTCAACCAAAAACCGGACATCAATCTAATCCGATAAAAACCAATAAAAAATCAGAAATTAGAACCAAACTGCTTCTTTGACCGTACCGATTTTTAAAATCATGTAACAAACAATGCTATAAAATGATAAGCTAGCTGCAAAGAACTAGCTCTCTACCCCCACCTTTATATATACATATATATATATATGGAGGGGATAAGTAAGACCTAGCTTTAGATAGTGATATCTTCCCATTTCGAATTCAAATTACTTAACATCTCATTAATGACCAATCGTCTTTCCACTCAATATTCAATTAAATTCATAAAAATATGGGATACATTTCAATATCATATAGAGATATGGGATTTGGGGAACCTCTACCTTAATGGGACCAGACTCCGTAATCAATTTTCCACCCTGAAAAGTGTAAATTTTTTACTCTTCAAAACATATACCAAATATTAAAGAAAGCTTGCATCAACATATATATTAAAGAAAGCTATCATTTTCATGATGGAAAAAATAAAAGTAACAATATTACAGCAAAGGCAGATCACCAACAAATTGGATCCAATTTACAATACTTAATAATTGCCAAATGCCAAATATTTATATCTGAGATGCCACATAATTACAGAAACTGTCATTACAACAGTATAGGTTTTTTTTTTTTTTTGATGGGATATAACAGTATAGTTTCATACAATCACCAAGGAGAATTTAATAGTACATGACAAAAGGAGGGAAGAATATTCAAATTGTTAAAAAAAAAAAAAATTGGGGTAGGTAACATGTAAAGTCTAGACATTTAAATACATACCTATAATTTCTATCAACATTAATATCACTTAATATATAGTACCGTTACATCATAACCACATCAACTAATTTATGTTCAACCATTAATAAGAGGTGCATCAGCTTGTCTGGCCCTGGAAAGCTCAAATTGCTCCAAAGAAACAGAAGGGAGAGACATCAAATCAGGAGAAATGAGATTATCCCATCCCATTATGGGGTTGGGAGTCGCAGCACCATCCCATCCTATGTGTGTCACATGCTTCACATCTGTTGGACACCCTATTTCCATGTCCATCTCCATTTCATCTAAGTCTTCCTTGTAGACTAAACACAAATCAATGGAATGAATGAGTGAGTGAGAAAAGGGGAAAAAGAAAGAACTATCACATAAATCCATGACCAACAATAACATCATAGTCACAAGAGGCATCAAAGATACTTAAAAAAAAAATAAATAAATAAATAAATAATAAAAGCGGAAAAGTAACATAGTACCATCAGATTCATAGGGATTAAATTAAAAGATATATATTCATACACTTTTTAAAAGTCCCTTTACCATTCATGTCTTTAGTTTCCTAATACCTAGGCAGCATGAATACTTTATCTATAGCATGCTTGAAAATGATAAAGATAATATCAATCTTATTATATGACTTTTTACAAATTGATATGGTAATTATTAATCGGTGACACATTAATTTATAAATATTATATAATAGAATTTCTAGTAATGAATACGATTATGGACAATCCACATATTTAAGAGACTAATGGTCCACCAATTTGGATGTTAGTGGTTAGTAAGTTAGTTTGAGGTTCATAATAAATTATGGCGGATTTCGTACTGCTTTTGTTATCATATCAAGCAATACTTCAATATTTACTATTTTCTAACTATTTAGATCGAACTAACCTGTGTGCGCATGTTATACTTTTTCTTTTCTTTTCTTTTCTTTTTTTTTTTCTTTTTTTGCTAATCCATGTTATACATTGTGGAACTTTGGTTAACAAATTCTCATTGAATTATATTTTATCTTAATTTACACCCTTTATCCTAGTAAAATATCAAAATAATTAGAATTCAAAACTATTTCGTCAATAAAATTTTTGAAATTGACGTTTTTTATATTTTAATTTTTAATAAAAAATAATTTATGAATTAGATAATAAAAAATACTAGATTTATATGAAATTTAATGTGCATGTGAAAACCAAAAGAAGATATGATCTAAATTATATATGGTGTAGCTCTTGTTAACTTGAATTATATCAAATTAAGTAGTGTTCAAAACTATTCCGTTGATAAGTTTTTTAAATATTAACTTCTTTGTATTTTAAAAGTATACACAAAAAATAACTTTTGGTCAATAATTAGGTAGTAAATTATATTTTATTAACATAAAATTTGAGGTACATGTTAAAAACATAAAGAAAGTATAATCTAATAAAAGTTTAATATTGAGGAGTAAAACATTAAGAAAGAATTACATAACTGAACCTAATTCTATATGCATGAGGGTAGATCAACAATAAAAAAAAATCTCAACCTAAAGGAAAATGGTGACATCTAATTCAGCCATGACATACCAAATAATTGAGAGAAGTTCTTGAAACCCTTGAACAGTTTGTGAAACCCAGTTGTTATATTAGGCTTTGGACTAACCAGGAACCTGAATGAGCTCTTCATGCTATCACCTGACAAGCTTTCTAAATCATCTTCTTCTTTACTTCCTTCAAAAAAATAAACACAAATCAGATAAGCCGTTGGAATAAGAAAAGAGTAACTGTGTTTGTATCTATATGTGTGGATGTGTGTGTGTGTGTGTGTGAGAGAGAGAGAGAGAGAGAGAGAGAGATACTTATTGCTGATGGGGTTGCGTCTGATTTCGATCTTCTAGGCCGCTGAACAGCTACAGCAACACTAGATTCAGAAATGCAACCAACAGAAAAAGGAAGAACAACAAGCCTTTCCATTCTATCTCTCATTTCTTCATCAACAACCAGGGAGGAATTATAAGAAGAAATAAAATATTGGTGGCTGAGGAAATGCAAAAGTTGGAAGGACACTAGGTTTGTTATAGTGGTAGCTAGGCATTGGCTTTGCTATCAAGGTACAATAATTTTACGTATGAAAAAGCCAAGCTACATGTTAACCTGTTTGGTAGAGAGAGATAGAAAGATCTAAATATGTTTCCAAATTGAAATCTCTCTTTGATGGGTATGTTTGGACGTGTAGTAAATTAATATTAGTCTCAATTGTGAAGTCTAACCTATAACAATTCCAACCCACGTACATATATATTTGGAGGTACAATCACCAAAAGTTAGTTAATTTACATAGATTAACCTACTCTCTCTCTCTCTCTCATTCTCTCGTGGGAACTTTTTTTGTTCAAGTTTCTATTGTGGGCTCCTTTCACTTACCACTCTTGAAGAATAAAAGTCTTCGAAGTAGCTTTCCTGTTCAAGTCTCAATAGTGGGCTTTGCTCCTTCACTTACCTCTCTTATAAAATAAGCCACAATATTTTTTTTCCCTTTCTTTCTTTCTCTTTATTTGGATGGATGAATTAATAAGTCATTGTTTTCACATTTGTATATGTCTAATATATGTATTCTTTCGTTTTGAATTTCTCTATATTTTTTGCTTGCTTAATTTGTACTCTAACTAGTAGTACATCCCAAGTAATCGTTGGTGCCTCTTGGCGATGGAGACCAAATGGGGATATTTCTTGAAACTAAAGGAGGGCATGATTGATTCAAAGAATAGAAAAATAGATTTGTTGAGGGAAGAGTGAGTTTACCTGCCTGAGGGAACTAACAACTAGGATCAGCCCTAGCTAGAATTTGACTATTTGAGGGTAACTACCTTATGTACCTGGGTTGTTAGATTAACCAGCTCACTTTTTGGATTTCATTGAATGAAATACAAGCCAAATTAAAACTTATTTGTATCTTGTTAATTATATTTATGGTGCAAGTTTGAGTAGAACACCAGCTAGTCCTTATTTAGATTCACTTACTATTGTAGTTAAGCTCTTATGGGCTCATATACTTTTTGTTAAAGAAACATCTCAATGGTATGAGCCTAGGAATTGTCTTGATGATGATTACAGGTAAATCTCAACTCAGTTGTGATGTAAATAGGCTTTAATTCCATCAGAATTTGAAGTTCATTCATTTCTATAAGCCAAATTTGAGCAGCCAACCATTTGACTTAACTTGATTATTATTCGTGTGGATAAAGAATCATTCATTTGTTTATGGAGAAATTTAAAGAGAATGATTTGGATTTCATATTTTAGGTCAAATGACTTATATTAAGTATGAAATAGCAATTTTTGTTTCTATTGATGAAATTTATCAACTTATTTGAGCTTTATTAACATGTGGATTTAAAATAATTAACTGTAATAAGTCATTTCAAATCCATAATATATTTTTATTTGAGTAAAATCTCCTAAACTCAAATCATCATATGTTACTAAAATCAAATCAAACAATTTTTACTAGTATTAGTTAAAATACTGTACGTACAAACCCGTTTACAAAACTGAACTAGTTACCAAACCTACCAATGGGCCATGGAATTGAAACCTGATATGACTGATAGTATTTATCTTTGTTAAATATTAGCATTGATACACCATGTTGAATATGCTAGTATGGATGCGGAAGCAAAATCATAAAGTATAGAACACAATAACACACGAGGGTTACGTGGTTCAGCCTAACGGCCTACATCCACGGAGGAAACCCTAAAGGGCTACATCAATAATATATTAGAGTGTAGTACAAATCCTGTATTATAATGAACCATAACATGTGTATATATAGTAGACTAAACCCTAAACTAATAGACTTCTAGTACAAGTAGGAAACTTGGTTTGCACACAAAGTAGAATTAGGCTTGGGCTTATGCTAATGGGCTAATATATCTCTAACACCCCCTCTCAAATTCAAGGTGGAAGCTCGATGAAACCTTGAGATTTGATAAGGTTGAGAAGATCCCTTGAATGAAGTTTGGCTCTGTGACGGTGGTTTGAGGAAGGCAATGGTCTTGCAGTGTTGATGCGACTTCTAACGGTGACATGACTATACCGAAGAATTTTGACGGCAGTAGTGGAAAACCAAAGAAAATGAACGCAGCGAAAAAACACCGAGGAAGACAAAGATTGCTCTTAATACACCATAAGGACAGAAAACCATGGCCATAGGAAGGTGGCTCTGATACCATGTTAAATATTAGCATTGATACACCATGTTGAATATGCTAGTATGGATGCGGAAGCAAAAGCATAAAGTATAGAACACAATAACACACGAGGGTTACGTGGTTCAGCCTAATGGCCTACATCCACGGAGGAAACCCTAAAAGGCTACATCAATAATATATTAGAGTGTAGTACAAATCCTGTATTATAATGAACCATAACATGTGTATATATAGTAGACTAAACCCTAAACTAATAGACTTCTAGTACAAGTAGGAAACTTGGCTTGCACACAAAGTAGAATTAGGTTTGGGCTTATGCTAATGGGCTAATATATCTCTAACAATCTTCATTGCAAAGGAGGTCTCCATTTCTATGTTGGGGCCGGGAGAGCTATGCCAATTTTGTTTCTAATCATATTAGAACAGGTTTTATATGTAACTTTGTACTTGTGTTAAATAAGAGGATATTTATTATTTAAACTGTTGATGGTAACAAAGAAGATGAATTTAAATTTAAAGATTGGTAATTAAAAGCAGCAAATTTAGGAAGATTGAGGGAAAAGATTCTTAAAAAGCCTTCTCGCCAATGTGATATCTTTAAGAAACACTACAAAAGCAACTACTATTGGGACCTTATTAGAATGAAAATAATTTTTCAGTAATTTCTTATGAAGCAAACAAGACCATGCTTTCACAGGGGGTGAAAAAATACACAACCAACCACCACCCAATAAATAAATTTTGAAAAAAAATGAAAAAGGAAATTCATGATTCATCTGCTCTTTAATAAATATTTATGTAATCTGATTTAAATTTTGTACGTGGCCTTATTGTAAATAATAGTGTGAATTTTAGAAAAATACCAATCAAGAATTTTAACCCAAAAGAAAGGGTGATTTATTATTATTTTCTAGACAACTTTTGAACTGAAAAATCTTCCCACTAAACTCTAAATTTTTATGTCAATACTGATACTTGGTAACCGACATCATTATATTTATGGGGGCCATATTAATTCATAATATTAATAGAAATCTAGCAATATACAAATTGTATCAAAATAAGGAGTAGAAACAAACGGAAAAACACTATTGATGTAGAAAGACAGAGAGTTCATTGACAAGACTACTCCAACAGCTTCCACCAACACTACATATACAAAAAGAATTCCATTTCAACTGCCGGATACTTTTCAGAACTTCTTTTAATTTTTCTAATCTGTTTTGGACAAACGAAACAACATCATATGTCATTCTCTTCTCAGAATGACATATCACAACCTATAAGCTATAAAAGAGCGTTTTTTTGTAGTGGCTCCAACATAAACTTTTTTTAAAAAATGAATTTTTAATGTTATAGCAGGTAATAAACTTTACAGAAACCAAACACGAATTTGTTAAGTCATGCTAAAGTAGCTGGAAGAAATGAAAGAGACCTTTTTTTTTTTTTCTTTTTTTCTTAAAGTTTCAACAGCATACAAATTTAATAGAGACGAAACAAAAACTTATCATGTAAAAAATGCTGGCAAACTAGAGAAGCGCGCAAGAACAAAAAGCAATAAACCTTCTTCTTTTAGGAGTCTTAAGTTACACCTGATGCAATATTTAGGTAATGTTTCACTGCTTATTATATTTTTATATTTTTCTAATGGATCAACGTGTTCTTCTCATGCTTATCACATATATTGGATTCCACGTTAATTGAACATCATTTAGCATCCAATTTTTAAACTCAAGATTTAAGTTTATTTTAGAAAATAACACAACTAAAGTGTTGAACATTTTTATTAAAAGTCCAATTTTTTCTAGCATTTGAAAAACCTGACAGGCATGAGGAGAATACATGATTTAACAGTGGATTCGGTAACACATCTCATCTCTAGTAGTTAGCTCTAACAAAATGCAAGACTCAAAACAGAGATGTAGAGAAGAATAGAAACTGTCTAATTTTGCGTCATACAGGTTAATACTTCTCACTGGATCAAAAATGGGGATCCTGTCTTCCCAACAAAGGTACCTCAACCTCAAGGCAGTGACACTAAATCTGCAGTTCTAAACCATTCACGTTACAAGACTATAACCTTTTACGTTTTACTTACTCACCTCATATAGTATTTTGATACTCACAATCACAGTAAATCCAGAGCACGAGAGATATCAAGCAGGCTGATTCCTCAATCGTTTTTTTTTTGGTCGCTCTTCTTCTTCCTCTTCAATATTGACTTTCTCTCATTATCAGCCAGGGACTATTGATCTGTATCATGACAGTTTTGAGGTTATTAGAACAGCAGTTATAATTCAAATTTAATGGCCAAACAAGAATTGAGATATGTGATTTTGCAAAACAATTTCAAGAATGTGCGCAGCAGAGAGAGTGTGTGTATATGTGTGTGTGTGTGTGTATATATGTATATATATATATATATATATATATATATATTTGCTATTTGCAAAGACAAGCTTTCTAAATCATCTTCTATTTCTGAATTATATTGATTTTTTTTTTCTTTCTAGTTCAAAAGTTTCTAAATTACGTTATAAATCAAGAAATAGAAGTATATTTACAAAGTTAAAGGAATACGAAGAGAACCCTCAAAATTATCTAAATTGGAATCTAAATAAACCAAACATCCTTCTTGTTTGAACTGGAATGCTTAAAAACTTGAATAAAGAAAAATAAATAAAAAGAATCAGCGAAACAAGAAAGGAAAGAATGCATTTGTCTATGATGTCCAGTTCAAAAAGGGGTGAAGCTCAATTAGTATGAAAATACTAATGCTTGTTCGGACCCAAAATTAAAATTATTGCTAGATTGCTTTTATTCTAATTTGTCAAAGTACAGAATAAGAGTAAATAAGCACAATAAACCAGCAACGCTACTCTAAGCCATATTCAACCACAATAAACAATAAAAGAAAAGCTTAAAGAGGAAGATAAATGCAAATACAAGATAACACCAAAATGTGTTATCGAAGAGGAAACCAAAAAACTCAACGAAAAACCTCTCCGCAACCCTCCAAGTCGAAATCGATCTACTAGTGAATAAGTTGGAGTACACAAATAAAAAAAGACCCTCCAAGCCCAGTCTACCCTATATACTTGAGCCCTTCAAGCTCCTGCTACCAATGGACTTCTCGGAGTCTTGTCTTCACTAACTTTCCGAATCCCGCAATTCAACTCGATTGCATTCGCCACTTAATAACTCCTTCCAATGCTTCCTAAAGGCACCAAAACTTAACTCAACACTCAGATTGGGTGAGATAAGTGTTTGAGCTAAGAACTTTTTAAGGATGTAGAGATAGATAGGTGGGAGAAGAGGAAAACCAAGAGAAAATGAGTAGATGATTGTGGGTATAACAATCTCTACCTCTCAAGTGTTTTTGTTAGGGCTTTCTCTCTGAAAATCACTCTTTACATTTCGTGGATAATGACGGTATATATAGTGTAGGTAAAGAATTTGGTAAAACACTTTTTCTTTTTGCCAAACAAAGAGTTTCGCAGGTACCTCGCAAGATGACCTTTCTCGCAAAGTACTTGTAAATTTGACAGTTTGGCATGACTCTTCAACTTCTAGTCACGTGCTTCACACATGGCCTTTTGCGGGTTACTCTTCTCACGAGCTAGTCGCAAACTGCACTGATTCTTCTTTGACACTTAATTCTTCACCAATCTCTCACACTTATCCCTTACAGATAAACCCACATAAATACAGGGAAATGATTGAAGAAATTACAATCAAATTTGACACGAAATTAAAGCCAACAAAGGCTAGTTGGAAATCACAACTTTACAAGGGGCATGGGTGGTTAAAATGTCAGTGAAAGGAACTTTTGAAATCTTTATTTTATGATTTGTTCAGAAGAGCTTTGTATGAAGGGGCCATGGTGGCCTATTACATGGGGCACTAGGAGATGGAGGTCTTTCAAGTCGGAAGTTTCTACAAGCATTGCACAATTGAGACTTTAGAAATGGGGATTACCCACATAAGTTTTGGTGTTAGAGGCAGTGTCTTTTCCTCAGAAAAGCGTATGGCAAGCTAGTGTTTCCCTGGTATCCTTTTTTCTTTGGAAGGTAGGGAATAAAAATCTCAATAAGAGGAGAATGAATGAGTGCACCCGCGGGGGGGGGGGGGGGGGGGGGGTTACAATCTAATGGTGGAAAGTAATAAATAAATAAAAAAAATGTAACACGTAAAAGAATGGAAACTGCTTAAAGCATTCATCTAATCATGCAATAATCTCAAGAGCAAAGACTTAACTGAAATCTAAGAATGTGTTGGGAACCTAGAGGTTCCTAATGGGGATGGGTATGAATTGTTGGAGGATTGATGGGAATTGTAGGAAAATTGACTTAATTCGAGGTAGTCACTCTCCATAGAGAAATAGAGAGATTAAAATAGAGAGAGAGATGCACTAATGCACTAAGAAATTGATTTATGCTTCAATTTATCTCTAATGTTGAATTACAATAATATATTTATAGGAAAGGCGAAAATGCACTTTTGGTCCTTACATTTTGGGTCAATTCCCATTTTGGTCCCAAAATTGATTTCTTTGCTAATATCATCCCTAAAAAAAGAAAATCATTTTTAAAATGGTCTTTTCCGTCAGGCTAGAAACGGAGAAATCCTACGTGACTAACGGAATGTCCTGTTTGCTGACGTGGCGCTGACGTGGCTATTAAAATATTATTAAAAAAGATTATTTGGCATATTTAAATGCCATGTCAGCATTTTAATTTTTTTAAATAAAACCACGTCAGAAAATTTATATAAAAAAGAAATTAAATTTAAAAAAAAAAACCTTAAATCTAATTTAATTTAAAAACAAAAACTTGTTTCTCAAAAAAAAAAAAAATTTAAAAAACTTGGTGTTCAGTGTTCTTCGTGTTCTTCCCCATCAAACCCAAGAAGAACTCAAACCCACATTCCCAGAAAACAAACCCAGCAACCAAACAACAAACACATATCCAGATCGGCAGAACCACAACAGCACACCACAACAGAAACAAAAACCCAAACCAACAGCACACCACACGGCCAAACCCACAAATCTGACCACCACTTCCACCGTCGCCCACCAACCACAACCCCAAACCACAGCAGTAGAAAAAAAAATAAATAAATAAAAAACCACAAAAAGAAATCACCACTTCCTCCTCCACCACTTCTCAAGAAATCACCACCATCCACAGCAAGAAAAAAAGAAAAAAAAAACCCACAAACCAAATCAACCAAATCGGACCACAACTCCTACGATCCACGCTCCGACCCATGAACAATCAGACCCACGCTTTGATCCACCATTCGATCCACGCTCACGACTCCTTCGATCCACGCAGACCCACGAAGAGAGAACAAAGAACAGAGAAAGAAGGAGAGAAGAAGAAGCCTCCGCGACGTTGGGTGCTAGGTTGGTGCGTTTGGGTCTCGGCGAGAACAGAGAAAAGAGGGAGAGAAGAAGAAGCCTCCGCAACGTTGGACGCTGGGTTGGTGCGTTTGGGTCTCGACGAGAACAGAGAAAAGAGGGAGAGAAGAAGAAGCCTCCGCAACGTTGGACGCTGGGTTGGTGCGTTTGGGTCTCGATGAGAACAGAGAAAAGAGGGAGAGAAGAGAGAGCAAAGAAAAGAAGTGAGAGAGGAGAGATAAGTGTTGGTTTGTGTTTGTTGTTTGGTGTTGGTTTGTGTTTGTGTTTGTTGTTTGGTTGCTGGGTTTGAGTTCTTCCTGGGTTTAATGGGGAAGAACACGAAGAACACCTAGTTTTTTTTTTTTTTTTTTTATTGAGAAACAAGTTGTTTTTTTAATTAAATTAGATTTAAGGTTTTTTTTAATTTAATTTCTTTTTTATATAAATTTTCTGACGTGGCTTTATTTAAAAAAATTAAAATGCCGACATGGCATTTAAATATGTCAAATAATCTTTTTTAATAATATTTTAATAGCCACGTCAGCAAACAGGACATTCCGTTAGCCACATAGGATTTCTCCGTTTCTAGCCTGACGGAAATGACCATTTTAAAAACGATTTTCTTTTTTTAGGGATGACATTAGCAAAGAAATCAATTTTGGGACTAAAATAGGAATTGACCCAAAATGTAGGGACCAAAAGTGCATTTTCACCTATAGGAAACTAGCCCTAATGTCATTGGCCCACATGGCTCAAGATAATTGGCTAGTTAATTCAACATGTGCTCTACAAATTAAGCCATGTGTTAAATGAGCTACATGTGCTCAAATCCTAACTAAATCATCCTAATCCTAATCTCAACTAACTAGCTAACTACCTAACTAAAGGGATTTTACAACAATTATTTCATATTCCTAACAAAATGCTCTACCCTTTCAATGCTCTTATCATGACCAAACTTTCCTTGCCAACATGCAAGCAACTCAACGTCCATGTAACTTTAAAAAAAGAACACAAATGACCAAGCTCTCTTGAGAAAGAACAATGAAGAATTAAGAGAACTTGGCTAGAGAAGTAGTATACTATAAGTTGGTAAACATGCAAATGGAACAGGAAGACAGCAACATTTCCTCCTAAAGTATCCACTAACTTGCAATGGGTATCTGGTGCTCTTGTTATGCATGGTGTACCAACTAATCCCTAACTAGTAGCTGAGATGACAGCTTGCTGCAGAGGAAGGTAGTGGCTTTTTGGAAGAGCAACGTAATTACTTATTTGGTGCTTGAATTGATGGATTACTGGAGTTCGTGGCTAATATGTGTGAGAAACCCTGGGCAATGCCTAATTCAAAGGTAGATTTTATAGCTCACTGCCAGGAGAGGTTTGGAAGTACAAGGATTAGTTTAGCTTCGAAAGTGGTTCAAGGGAGTGGAGCTTTCAGCGATTTGATAACTGTTGCATTTGCTATGGATTCCTGGACTGTAATGCTTTAATTTACTTTTCAGGGGCTTCTTTTGTATACCTCCCTTCTACATGAATTAAGCACCCTTATCTGGAACTATTTAATTCATTATCACTTGTCAAAAAAAAAAAGTGGAAAGGAAAGGAAAGAAAGGAAAAGAGATGTTACTCCTTCTTACAGGTATACAACAACAAAACAGAAAGGCGAAACATAGAATATGCCTCAAAATTAGTTTTTGGTGTATAAAAACTGAAAATTTGGGTCAAAAGAAAGTTAAGAATAAGATTCCAAGTATATCATGTAAAAATTAGTATTTTTTTTTCAATTGTCTGTAGAAAGAAGCAAATTCCCTATGCTTTGTGCGTCATTTTATATGCATTATATATATATATATATATATATACACGCATATAAGATTTTTAATATTGCTTCGTATAAAAATAATTACATATATGATGGGATGGGGATGGTGGGGATGGATTTATTGGGCAAGGACGGGGATGATTTTACTCGACATGGAACGGGTGGAGAATGGGATCCCCAGTCCCATCCTACTTTGTGCCATCTCTATGGGTGTATTTCTAACTTACCAATCAAAAAATAAATACATGTGATAAGTTATTTTTAATGTAAAATATCAAAATCAAATAGTAGTACAAAATACAAACTAAAAACAAAACTTTATTGTTTCATATTTTGAAATTTACCTGCATTTTCAAGATGAAAAGAGAGGGCTAGGAAGCTTGTCTTCAAGAATTATCAAATGTGAGCTACATTCTTTCTCAATTGAATTTCTGTCTAGCTCCATCACAGGGTTTAAATAAAATACGATGTGAAGTGCTTCCCAATTATGGTGACCGCAGACTGTCACTAGAATGATTTATGACTTTGCAAGATTAGATGCAGGAGACCCTCAGGCTTTGCTCACCAGTAATCTCCACAAGAGCACTGACCATACTTAAAATGATGGAATCGATGAATATCTCTCACGATTATTTCTCTATGCAAAAGCTGAGTAGTATATTTGATAAAACTATGACAGTCAGTACAAACCCGAAGGTTCTTCATTATCCGAATTGGTATCTCAGAAGTTGTGCTAATGATGCCATAAACAATTGCAAGTTTTTCACTGTGATACCCAAGAAGCACTTCCCTTTGTTCTTCTTCCACATCCTGTGTCACCAGTTTCACATCAGATGAGTACCCAATTCCCTTCAATGTTCCAATCAGCTCATCTAAGTACGAATATATATCTCTGTCTTGTGGGTGCGACCTATCTCCCATGACAAAAGTGTGGACTTGATTCTTCAGCTGGATCCAAGATTGACCAGGGACTTTGTTAACCCCTCTCTTTTGCATCAAGCTCCTCACTTTAGCTGCCTCTTCCCAGCTATCACTGGTAGCGCACATGTTTGATAACAAAATATAAGCTCCTGCATCTAATGGTTCAAGCTGAAGAAGTGTTTCAGAAACCCACTTTCCCATCTCAACATTTTTGTGAAGTCTACAAGAAGATAGAAATGATCTCCACACTCCACTCAAGTGAGAGATACCATTTTCGTGAATAAAATCCTTTGCCTTATCCAAGTGACCGGCTCGACCATAAAGATCAACCATACAAGTGAAGTGTTCAAATCCAGGTTTAATCCCATAAACTTCCTTCATCAACCTGAAATACTTGCAGCCCTCTTCAAGCAACCCTGCATGGCTACATGCAGTTAAAACCCCTACAAAAGTAACCTCATTTGGTTTAATTCCCTCACTCATCATTTGCTCAAAAAGACAAACAGCTTGCCTCCCCTGCCCATGTAAAGCACAGCCCGTTATCATTGAAGTCCACAACACAACATTCAGATTAACAGTTTGCTTGAAAGTTGTCCAAGCATCATCCCAGCATCCACATTTAGCATACATGTCAATTAACGAGGAACTAAGGTGAACATCTATTGTGTGCCCAACCTTCAGAACATATGCATGGATCTGGCGACCAAGTTCCAAATTTCCAGCATTAGCACATGCAGAAACAATGCTTGTGGTAGTAAATTTGTCCACCTCAACTTGTTCCCAGACCATAGAGATAAACGTTTTCATAGCCTCTTCATACTCCCCATTCCGAACATATCCAGAAACCATTGAACTCCATGAAACGATTTCTGTCATTGATTCATTAAAAGTAATCTTGGAGTTTTGAGTTCTCACACCATTCAGAGGCATTTTTCTGAAGATCATTGATGCTTTTTCCATTTTCCCACACTTACAATACATATCTATAAGTGATGTCCTCACAAACCCATCTTTTTGTAAACCAAGCCTCAGAATACGGCCATGTATTTGTCTCCCTAACTCCATGATGTATAAAGAAGAAACCAAAACCAATGCTATGGAAAAAGTAACTTTATTGAAAGCAGGTCCATTTTTCACCATCTCATATAGTAGTTCTAGTCCAGTTCTTTCATACCCATTTTGCATTAGCCCATCTATGATCGTATTCCAACTTGAAACTTCTTTGTAGGGCAAAATCCTGAACATATTAAGAGACTTCTCCATATCTCCCACATGCAGATATGCACCAACCATTATATTCCATGACACGGCATCTTTCTCAACCATCAATTCGAATAATTTCTTTGCATGATCAAAGGCCCCACATTTCACATAAACGTCAAGAATAGAGTTCTCCAATACAACATCCAAATTAATCCCATTTCTCAATATCCACCCGTGAATTCCCTTACCCGGTCGGAGATCACTTACACTGGAACAACACTTTAAAACACTTGACAATGTATATTGATTAGGAAGAACACCCTCAATTTGCATCTCTCTAAAGAGGTCCAACACCATTCTAGAAGCCCCAATTCGAGCATATCCAGACATGAGAATCGTCCACGTGCGGACATCTCTGTCAGGAATTTCATCAAACGCCTTTTGTGCATAATCCAAATATTGAGATTTCACGTACAAACTCAGAATATAATTAACCACACTCAAATTTTGAAAAGAACCACCCTTAACAGCCTTAGCATGAAGTAACCCAATTGCTGACTTATCTGTTGAGTGGTAGCAGTAGGATTGAATACCATGAAACTCAAACTTAGTGGTGTTTATGGTTGAGGAAAGCAGAGAGAACAAATGGGTTTGCTTGAAAAATGTAGTAGAGCTAAAGCACCTAGTGTTCAGACAAGTCCATCTCATTTTTTAAACCTCTGAGACTGAAACCAATCCAACATCATATTCTAATAATGCTTTGTAATCATCCAACATCAATATGGTTGCTGAGAAAATATCTTAAAAATATATATATATATATATATATATATATATATATATATATATATATATATATATTCAAGTAATTGAGATTTGAGATAAACGAAACAAAAATCTGCGTTGGTGTTGGAAATGGATGAACAACAATCACTTCAATCTAACATCATTCTCCGGTTTTTGCTCAATATGGTGTCAAGTAAAAAAAAAAAAACTCAGCACTTATTAGAATCGCCTACGCTGAGCATTGATGGATTCAAGTATTCAACTCGTCCATAAACTCATTCATTGTAACTGGAGACGTACATCACAACACAACACAACACGTTCTTCAAGTTCATTAAACCTACCTACCACACATGTATTCAAAGAGTTCAATCTATACTATAGTTTTTATATAATAAAAATAATTAATTAATTAATATATTTTCTTGCCTTCATTTATCTTTATCTTTACCTTGTCTTGCTATTTTTCTTTTTCCTTTTTTCTTTTTTTTTTTAAAAAAAAAAATTTATAGAACGTTATCCGCACAAACTTCTAACCAATTTCTAAAAGAAAATTGTGCCCTTGTTCTTCATCAAAACTATTCAGAGACATTCTCAATGCATTGTAACCAAAACCATATCAAAATAGAAATTTTCAATTTATTTTGTAAATACTGAAAATCATAACCATCCATTAACATGATAGACAAAGTTTAGTTACAAAAATTAGAAGTGAATTTTGACAAATACAAATAGATTACACTTTTTTCTTAATATCTTCCATGTTTGCGAAATTTCTAAAAAATTAAAGATCAATAGTTATATTATCAATAAATTATTTAAATTACATGCGTTAATAGTTTAAAATTATATATAAAATATAAGCTTATAAATCATTTGGTAAATTATATCCGATTGATACAAAATTTGACATGTGTATTAAGGCCGTAAAGAATATACAATTCAACAGTTAAATTTTCAAAATAATTTTTTAAAGAAAGTTGTAATTTTAGACTATATAAAATTTTGTAGCTAAATTTTGTCCTAACAAGATAGTCAACAAATTAGATGGTGAGGTTCAAATTCTTAGAAAGAGACTTACAATGAATTGAGAGTGATCCTAAATAGTTTTAAAGAGCAACTAGAGCACACTTTCTTTTAAAATTTGACTAGAGACTCATGTTGATAATGTTTATAAAATTTAAGAAAATAGTAAGACAAGGTATATATACATATGATGATGACAAAATATATTAATTTCTTTTTTAAGTGATCATCCACACCTTACTATCAATTCTTAAATACGTGTATTTTCATATGCAATTAGATGGTGTATTTATAGGAGTAACAAGCCGAATGGATTGAGAAAATCCTTTAGAAGGCAACTCCAAGCATTTAAGAAGGCAACTCCATCCACTACGAATGTAACTTTAGGAACCTCCTAGCAATTTATGAGTGCGTTTACAACTACATAAGCAGAAGGTGTTACAATCATAAAAATGTTTGGAGTTATATTCGTTAATACTTGACACTACATTTTCTAGAAAACTATCTCATTAGGTATTCAAGAATCAATACTGTAGGCGGGCAAAAAAATCAATTACCAACTCAAAATAGATGGAGATTTAATGTGTAACTGCCCAATACAACTTATTTGTAAAGAATGGGTTTCTGAGGTTAACCTTTGTATGCCTTTATGGATTCATTTTAAGTTAATGGAAAAATAGCAAATTATCTATAAGAAAAGAAGAAGATTTCAATATTAATTCTTTCTCGGGTTAGTCCGAGGATCTCTCATTCATACAATATTCAAGTCTCGGTTACAAAGCTTATAGATGCACAAGGTATATTTTTCTTCAATTCTTTGTCCCCCCTTCTGGAGGAGTTCCCTTTCCTTATATAGCTATTTGATATGCATCCCAACCCTCCACTTGAACAGTCACTTATCTTCATTTGGATGCTTTTTCCATCAGGGTTTTGCTAGAGGTGGTAGAATGTGCTGCAAGTTGTGAGGTTACTGTTCAGGGGTCATTCTACCATTAATGCGAACAGCTGAGTTGGTACAATGCATTGAATGCGGAGGTGATGGGCACTTTACCTAGATATTTCCCTTCTTCTTTACTTGTACGTCTCTATCTCCTTCCTTGGTATTTTGTCTTTTGGTCCAAGTGGCTTGCTTAAAGCCTTTCGAGGAATGTTTGCTCTTCAAGCTCCTCGGGCGATCGGCTTCTTCGATTTCAATACTTGGGCTCTTATCAACATATTGGGCCAGAACTGATGAGAGGATGGACATTTCCCTCTCCTCGAATCAGACCCACGTGGCACTATTCTACGTTCAAATCTTACCCTTCCCATAATAGCCCCCAAAACTTCATTCTCTCTACCACTCAGGAGAGTGGGGCTTTGGTTAAGGGTAGGAAAGCTGGCACGTTCTAGATGCGTTCTCACGTAGAAGTGTCTTTTCACCTATTCCATACACACTCCTGACGCTTCGACATCCGCAATGCCGCAATTAATGCAAAAGGCAGTTGTACATCACCTACATTCTATGGCGTGATGAAGATCCAAAGGTTGAAATTTTTCTAAATTAATGGGCGGGAAAATTACCGCTCCTTTTTCACCCCTATATAAAGGGAGAGGGGAATCACTTTCCCCTATTTCAGTAATCTTTACCTTGCCTTCAAAGAAGCAGTCTGAGAAGCCCCACTTCCTAGACTTGTAAGTGTCTTGAGCCTTACTTAGTTTAGGGTCCTTTCGTTTATTCATTAGGATGGGTAGAATCACTAACCTAGTAAGCACGACTGAGGAGAGAGAGGCCTTTAAAGCTAAATATAATATTCCCACTAGGGTAGAGATATAACATTGCCATTTAAGGGAATGGTACAGTAAGAGACCAACTGGTGCCATAGTCATTCCTATGATTGCCTTTATAAAGGTGGAATGCAAATTCCTATAGGTAGGGTAACAACAGATTTCTTGATCTTCTATAGGCTTTGCCCCACTCAATGCTCTCCAAACCTCTTTAGGGTGTTAGGTAGTGTGGATGTGCTAATTTGAAAGATGGGTGTCAACCTGCCTCATCATGATGTCAACTAGGTTTACAGTTGCAAAAATAGCAAGGACATGGGATACTACCTTAGGACTAGGGTACCCATAGTTAAATTAAAATTTTTCCTTCCAAAGACCAACAAAGGCATGGACGAGGATTTTTTGATTGTCTCGGGTGACTAGCATGATGGGTTACACTAATCCCACGTAGGATGAGGAACCAGGTGTGGTGATTATAGGCTCGAAAAAGCAACTTACCCTTAGTTCATAGAGAATTCCTTCCCTTACTTCTAGCCTCTTTTGTGTTTTTATTTTTAAACTGCCTAACTCCTATCTTTTTCCTCTTAAAATTCTCATAGATAAAAATTTTACCGTTGTGAATCTTAACTTGGTGAACTGGGAAAATCATAATTGGATTTTGAAATCTGAGATCTTCCTTGACAAGGATGGTCAGCTTCGTGCTGCCCATATTATTCTTAAGTACACTCCCATCTCAACTCGCTTCCAATTCCTGAAGCACATAATCAAGGCTAAAAACCCTTGGATAGTAAGGGTTAATGTGGCCATTCATGGGTTTCTCACCATTCCTCCCCCCAAAAGGACTCAAGAGGTTAAATTAACCACTCAACAAGTCACCGACCTGATCAAGCCAAGGAGGAAGCTATATCCTCTAACGAGGAACTAAAGGAGCCAGTATGAGAGCCTTCTTTTGTTGATCTTGAAGAGGGCTTTGAGGTTTTCAATCAGCTCGATCTAACCGAACACTCAAAGGCCAACTCCAAACCTCAGGCTATAGTACAAGTCAGTATCAATTTAGAGGTCACGAATATACCAGAAAGGATAGTTATCCAAAAGAAGACTCTTAACCTATTGATCTTATTGGAATCCCACGTCGAGGGAGCTACGCCTAAGGTCTCTATAGATCCGAGGCCTCCCACCCCCCCCCCTGCCAGCTCGGTCCTCTCCTTCTAAGCCTGGAGAAAAGAAAAGGAAGAGGGACGAGAGGCCAAGAAAAGAGATCTTTGAGGAAGGTGAGATCTAGCCCCAAGTGGAGCAAAAGCCCCCTAAGGGATCCAAGGTTACCAAGGCCCAGAAAAAGAAGGGTGCCACTGAGAGCACGAGTTTTGAGGTTCCAGTTGACACACTGGTGCTTGATGGGGCCCCTTTTTGACTTCTTTTTTAGAAATTTTCAACAAGGGAGAGCAGGGTAGAACTTAGGAACTTAAAAAAGTACAAAGTGTTCCTCACCTTAAAGAGGGACTTGACCTTGGTAAGTTCTCATAGGCGAGCTCTAAACCCACACCCCCCTCTCTCTTTTTTTTTTCTTTCTTATTTCTCTTAAGATTTAAAAAAAAAAAAAAAAAAAAACCTTCTACCCCCTTGTCCAAATCCAAGGAAGAGGAGTCTTATCGAATTCTAGCCACCAAGGCCCAAGCTTCAACCTAGAAGATGCACAAGGAAGCCCTCTTTAGGCTAGCTGAAGCTAAGAAGGGAAGAAAAAGAGTCAAGGCAGCCGTGGCGAGCGCTGAGAAACAGGCTAAGGAGCAGTGCTGTCAACTTTAGACTACTAAGGAACGGTTAGTTCTCACTAGGGAAAAGATTGAGATAAAAAGCTAGAAGGGAAAGAAGTAGAGATAATTAAGGTTGAGTAGTGTCGATGGTTAGGGCAGAAAGAGACCAAGGATGGTCTTAAGTCCTAGCTTAGGGAAGTGTGTCTTGGGTTTCGCCTTTCGGTCTAGGCTAAAGATTTGAATGCTGCTGGGATAGACCCTTCTTCAGAGCTAAGGAACTCGAAAAAGGTCATCTGCCCCCTGCTCTTAGGGATGCTGTCAAATCTTCTACTCAAGGGACAAGCTCCACTACACCGGCCTCTCGGCCTTTAAATGAGGGTAAGAAGGGGAGCTCTACTGTCCCAGCCTCTCAGCCTTCAAAAGAGAGTGAGAAGGGAGCGAAGTTGCTAAAAAGGGGTTAGGCAAGTATGAGGGACCGTGCCTTTTGTAATAGGACTCCTTGATTCTATATTTCGCTTTTGCTGTAATGGCCCCCTAACTTGTAATTTTACTTTCAATCAGCATCAAAGGAAAATCTTCTTTTAATGTGTTTCGTCCTTATGAATCTATTCTTTACTTTATAAATGCCATTTCTTATTCAAAAATACTTGAATTTACTTTCTTGGTTTAACATTTATTCATCATCACGCCTTTCACGAATGATAATAGGCTCAGTTTTAAGGCTTTGACTATTCCTTACTTTCCTGAAGTTGTGTTTAACACTTAAGCATTTTTTCCAAGCATTAATTTACCTAAGGCAAGTGACCCAAGGATTCGAACTTGGCTAGTGTTCTATTTAACCCTTAACCATATTTTGATTTATAAGAGCTAATTTACCCAAGGTAGGTGACCCAAGGAGTCGAACTTGGCCGAGGTTCTATTTAACCCTTAAACATTTTTTGATTCATAATAGTTAGTTTACCTAAGGCAAATGACCTAAGGAGTCAAATTTGCCGGAGGTTCTGTTTAACCTTTAACCATTTTTTTGATTTCATAAGAGTTAATTTACCCAAAGCAGGTGACCCGAGGAGTCGAACCTAGCCGAGATTCTATTTAACCCTTAACCACTTTTTATTTATAAGAGTTAATTTACCCAAGACATGGGACTCGAGAAGTTGAACCCAGTCGAGATTTGTTTAACCCTTAACCATTTTTTTTATTCATAAGAGTTAATTTACCTAAGGCAGGTGACCCGAGGATTTGAACCTAGCCGAGATTCTATTTAACCCTTAGCCGTTTTTTGATTCATAAGAGTCAATTTACCTAAGGCAGGTGATCCGAGGAGTCAAACCTGAACGAGGTTCTGTTTAACCCTTAGCTTAAATGAGATTAATAACATAGAGATGTTGGAAAGAGTAAAGACCTTTAAGAATAAAGACACGATATGAATAACATCAGTGTTTCTCATTAATAGTAATATCTTCATAGGTTATTCACATTCCACAGTCGTGGGACAGGGAATTCATCCAGGTCTTCTAAACGATAAGCCCATATTCCTGCCACTGATGTGATACGATAGGGTCCCTCCTACTTAGGCTTGAGTTTTCCCTATATTGGATTCCTGTTGTTTTTACTATGACCTTCCTTATACCAGGTCCCCTAGCACAAACACCCTTGTCTTGATGCCTCTATCGTACCCTTGTTTGAGCTTTTGTTGGTAATGGGTCAGCTTAATGGTAGCAATCTCCCTTCTTTCTTCAACCAAGTCTAGGCTAGCAGAGAGGAGCTGTTCGTTTTTGCTGCTATCGAACTGGTTGGTTCTCATCAATGGAAACCTTGTCTCCAGAGGGATGATTTCCTTGGAGCCATATATCATTGAAAAGGGTGTTTCTTCGATTGATCTCCTCGGTGTAGTGAGGCATGCCCACAAGACATAGGGTAACTCATCTACCCATCTTCCCTTTGCCTCGTCCAATCTCTTCTTTAGCCCATCCACTATAACTTTATTGGTGGCCTTAGTTTATCCGCTGCTTTGAGGGTAGGCCGGAGTAGAATACCTAGTCTTTATGCTTGTTCACAACAATATCTTCGAAAAGCCTTACTATCAAATTGAAAACCGTTGTCTAATATAAGAGTATGTGGGACTCCAAATCTTGTGGCAATATTCCGCTAGACGAATTTTTTCACGTCCTATTCTCGGATATTAGAAAGGGGCTTTGCTTAGACTTACATGATGAAGTAATCAATCCTGACAATGACCCATCTTTGGTTTCTAGATCCTTTGGGAAGGGTCCAACTATATCCAAGCCCAATTATGCAAAAAGTCATGGACTAGATAGAGGATTTAGGATCCCTCCTGGCTTATGAATATTCAGGGCATACCTTTAGCATTGATCGCATTTTCTAACGTATTCTTGAGTAGACTTCTGCATGTTAGGCACCAGTATTCTTGAGTAAGAGCCCTATGCGATAAAGACCTTCCCCTGGTATAACTGCCATAAATTCTTTCATTGAGTTCTTCCAACAACGCCTTCACTGCCTCAGGATTAACACACAACAAATATAGCCCCGAGTATGATTGTTGGTACAACTTCTGCTCTTCTGAGAGCTAGTACTGTGATGCCTTTCTCCGAGCCTTTTTCGCCTTGGTCCTGTCTTCGAGCAGTGTTCCATCCTTCAGGAATGACACCACTAGGTCCATCCAGCTCAGGCCGACACGTACTACGTTTACTCTAACAAGGACCTGGCTTAGACTATAATCGTTTCACTTGGCTTAGATACCATTGCATCCTTTAATCTTTGGCCTCGAATTCTCCTCTCACTAGCCCCACGATGAGCCTCGAATCACAAAATACCTCCACGGCCTTGCCTCCAAGTTTCTTTACAGCTTTTAAGCTTGTTGACGAGCTTCATATTCTACTTTGTTATTCGTGGCTGGAAAGCTTAACCTCAAGGATTTCTCTACAATTACACGTTTCCAATCCATGAACCCTTCGAGTTAGTGGCCCCATCCACATATAATTCCCAAAGTAGCGAATGTGACATTGTAATCACCAAAATCTCTATATCATGCATACCTCCCACCTTTGTGCCATCCTTTTCCATTCCCTCAGTAAGCTTAGCTAAGTACCTGATGTCAAATGCTCCCAACATGGTTTCCCACTTTGCTATTCAAAGAATAAGTTATTGATTACATTAAATCAGCCCAAAATATTTGAGAACGATTTGATATTACCTTTACTGCCACTTTTCAAATATTAAAGTGGTTTTTTTTTTAAAATAATTATAAATCAATTGATTCAATTCTATTTGATGTTTTCAAGTCGTATATTGTGCCAGGACCACACAAGGTGTCTCCCTCTCTGCCTCTCACACACACACACACACAAATATGTTGAAAAAAAAAATTGAGTCAGGTTTCATAAACTATTTAGGAATGTTCCTGTAGGGGTGATAGGTCCTTACAATTGTGTCCCAATTCATGCCCTTACAATTCCCTTCCTATTTTGGGCTTAAGTACAAATTGTGTCCTTACAATTCCATTTCGTTCTTAAGTATACAATCATCAGAAGCTGAAAATATGAACATGATGGAAAGCCGTGCATACATCAATAAAATAATTTCACAAAAGAATTTTTTTTTTATTTTAAATTTGGTAACAGTCCGTATAATATTTTTCTTTGAACTTAACCACACATTGGAAAAAATGAAAAGAAAAAAGAGAGGAAAATTTCTAGTGAAGAGAATTGATGCTCTAAAATAATCAGGTCAGCCTACAATATATCACTATTATAAAGGAGGATAGAAATAGGAAGACAAGGAAAATCCGAGGAAGAGCAAGCCTCCAATTGCAGCAACTGTGCGTTGAGAGATCTTGGATGCTAGCATGCTTCCTCCCACTACTGCCACTGAGGTACAGATAGTATGTCCTATTATGGCACCCATAGCCACTCCAATAGCGGCTTTGTGTGTTGCCAGCTGCAGAATCACAAGTCATAGTTCGTAAGTGTGAAAAACTACAAGTAAACTATATATTACTACACTGCAGAATTCAAGCAACTACAACAGTATACAGATGAATATGAAGAGGAAATAAACACAATGAAGTACTCATCCTAGAAAATGAAGAACCAATAATGGCAATTCGGGGTTCAACAACTCAATCTTATAATACTAGGTAACAACTAGCTCTTCTCAAGAAACAATAGGCCTATTTTAATACTTAAGAATACAGGACCAGTTCCTAAGTCCGTGAAACTGCATAACATCAAATTTAATATCACACTAGAATCCATATAATATCATGACGCAAAGTTCAAAGTTGATACTAAGAGAAAGGATATATGAAGTCAAACACCTCAAAATTTACAAACTTATGAAGCCCTGAATAGTTCTGCACATGAGTGAAAGAACCAACATACAAGCAAAAATCATGTACAAGAGTACATATTGAAAAAATCAAATTCATTCATGATGTTAAATTACCCTGAAGAAATGTAAAATGGGCCATAACAAACTAAATGGAAGAAAGAAATAAACAAAGAAAAAAAAATCTTACAGCAATCGTTGCTATCTGGCTACGATCTCCCCACTCTGCTAGAAATGTTAATACAAATGACTGCAAATGGTAAAACAGAAATTTTCAGCTACAGCAGTTAACGTAAGACTTAAAAAAATATCCATCATGGACCCATAGACATTTCTTATTCATCTATTTATTCTTTAGGTAGAAGGATCACATAATACAGATATAATTGATATGTGCTGTAAATGTTGGATTAACAAACAATGAAAGTAAAACATCAATTTCAGCATTAAGAATGTTATAAGGAAATAAGAACCACATGCACAAGGCATACCTCCAAAAATATTGGAGTACAAAATCTTGAAAGGAAACGGCGGTAGGTTGTTTTTCCTTGTCCAGCCTCAAGTTTCTCTTCTACCTAAATACACGAGACAGAAAAAGACATTTCAGGGCAAAGGCAGTTTCAAATTCAACAAAAAGAAAATTCTAAGTTGCATTTGCAAGCCCATAAATGCTGCCTGATTCAATATCCTTCCATCAAAAGTAATAAATTAGAACATGCATAGGGGAGAGTCAAAAAAATATAATAACAGAAGGAGAAAACACCGGGGAAAAAACTGCTGTAACTATAACTAAATGCATAAGATGAACATGTGGAAAAGGCAACCATAAATTATGGATTATTGTCTAATTAAGACTATATCTAGCATAAACTCCAAGTACATGTGATGCGACCTGGATAAAATCTAAGAGTTAAAGTGGTGATGGAATCATATAACACACAGATCTATGGCCAAAACGCTTGCAAATATCATAGTTCTGCAATTTCCAGCTGATTGCCATTTATAACCAGCAAACTTATGAGTACATTGAAAAAGAAAACAGAAGACATTACATAAGCAAATCTCAAACTGAAGTTGAGTGCATAAAATACATACTTCTTCCATCTCCTTTTTCTGAGAAGATTTTGAATCTGACCTCCACGCAATGTAAAGTAATCGCCCTCCAAAAATTAAATAAAGAACTGCATACGGAAAGAATACAAAAAGCTAATTTTCATTAACCTCATTCAGTTGACAAGTTGACAACTAATGTTATCTAATTAGATCAACAAATTGTAAAACCATCTAAACAATGCAACATAAATCTAGGAGTTAAAAGAGGAAGCCAAAGATTCAGGGTTCATTCATCTTTTCGAAGAGATGCAATGAAGACAACAGAACATAACAGTTTAATACTGTGATCTGAACTCATTAGCAAGCACCGTACTATAATTCATCAAGTAGAGGCATCAAGTAATACAATCTCATGTGCGTCATATCACCACCAAAAGTTGTTTAAGCCTTTGGAGTTCAATCCCGAAGAGAAATAACCAGGCACAAACCTCATCTTAAACTGCTCATGTGTGGTTTGTACTCATAAGACGCTCATTTTGGGTGTTAATTTTAACAAAATTATGATTTGCAGCCAACCAGACAGGATGTACATAATACAACATCATGGTGCCAACAGGTACAAATCAAGTTCATATTATTATCCAAGTTTTTCTGATAGGTAGAAAACATTAGGGTTAGTTACCAGATATTCAAAAATAATTTTAAGCCAACATTACAAGAACACTGTCATTTTTATTTGCTTCACTTATCTAAAAGCAACGTGCAAGTGAGGGAATAATCCATTAAAGAGGCTGTAAATAAAAATTTCCACGAAGAGAGACAAATCAAATCAATACAATATTAACATGTATGCATCAGCATTTGCAGATGAGATACATAGCACTATGTTGAAAGCACTGCGTGAATATAAGAGGTGAAAAAAAAGTGATTACAGGCTTAGTGACCAAAAGAAGAAAGCAAAGTAAATACAAATACAAAAAGATAAACTATACATATACCTGTAGCTGCACTATTGGTATGCTTTCTAGATATTAAATTCGGCACAATCCTACCAAGTCCAGTGGAAAGTACCTAATTGACATGGACGGACAACTTCTTTAATGTTGATAACAATAAGTGAAAGAACAGTCAGTAGTTCTTTGTAGTTGCTGAAAAGTCATTCCATTACAGCACCAAGAAATGCATTACCTCATCAGAACCACAAATAACGAGCAAGGTGTAAAAGAAATAATGCAATTATCGAACTAAAAATAAATGAAAATAAATAAAAGGAAATAGAAAATTAGTGAACTTACAGTCATTACAATCAAGGCAGTCAAAGCACCAGATAAAACAATTGACTTGGGGTGACGCATCGCCATAAGAGCTGCTATTATAAATGTCTCATCTCCAATCTAGCAGCATGATTGTCAAATTTCACCAAGGCAATGAACAGAAATCCGGTGAAGAGAGCAAAATCAATTATACAAGCAGCAAAAAGGGCAAGCTTAATCACTTGTCTGTTAACATGACTTGGTCCATCATTTCATGCTTTTTTCTCTTAAAATAATGTTACTAGTGCCCATTTTCCACAGCGGTTTGAAAACACCCCTTTTCAAAATACAGCCTTTATAAAACTTTGCTCATTTTTTTCTAGGTACAGCCTTTTCAATAACTCCATTTTCACCAAAGCTAGAAAGCTTGTACCAAAAAGTTACTAAGAGAATAAATAAATGCAAGCAGTTAAAAGACCATAATTTGCTAAAACTGGTGCTAAATAAATAAATAAAAACAGGAATTGAATGCACCAACCTCACTGACAAGAATCATTGAAAAACTTGTGAAAAATGCATCGAAAATTCCAAGACCTTCAGAGTCCAATTTGAGACCAGTCTTGTCCCCAATACTCTCAAGGTCGCTCAAACTAATCTGTACACAGAAATTAATGTAGAAGTATTATTAAAAAAAAAACACATTAAAAAGAACCAGAAACTAAACTTCTAATTTAAATACAACTCAAATTTATACAATGCTACTAATTCTACTTAAAAAGACAGAAAATTACACGTGTCAAAAGCTATGGTTGATTGTTAAGAAAAAGTATGGAAGAATCTTATGATTCAAACTCGTAGGGAAAAAAATGAAATTAAAAAAGGGAACCTTATATTTCAAATGACAAATAATAGTTTCGCATTTTCATAGTAATTTTGTCAAATAAGTGCAAAAATAGGTGCAACTGCAAATGTGCAACCTAGGTACACAAAATATATACTTCTTAAGTCACACATGCACCTGGTCACCCTTGAACCCACAACCTGAGCCTCCACCTTGCTCTTCAACTAAAGGAGATTCCACTTGAGTTAGAGCTCATTGGCATACCCGAGATATATATAAGAGCAATGGTTGTTTCTCTCGATTATAAATTATCTCTTGTTTTCAAGACACACAGAGAGGGGAAATATTTGACTTCTTTCAGGTGGGATTTCAATTCCATTGGAACCAAACCAACTACTATTAAAAAAATTAATAAACTTAATGGAAAATTAAGCATACCCACTACTTCCTAAATCTCAAAAAGAAAAGGCAAAGCACAAAATAGACAAGTCTAGAAATTCATTTCCTGAAAAAACCAAACAATAGAAGGAAAAAAAAAACTAATACAAGTTTTCAAATGTTCTCTTCAGCATAGTTAATAGTTGGGGTTTAATTTGTCTTGGAAACAACCCAACATCAAAATAACCTAATTTGACCATAAATCCCAAATGCAACCAAAATAGACAAAAACATAAAAATATGTATAACCATAAAATGTTTCTATTTCCTCTTTCTACTCAAATTTTCTCAGCAACTAAACAAACACGAGTTCTCAGATTTTCTCTTCGGCCTAGTTAATAATTAGTTTGAATTGCCTCAAAAACAATCCAACATCACTAATTTAACCATTCAATTATCCAAAACTTAATGCAACCCAAAACAAACACATAAAACATGTAAAAGTTTCTCTTTTTTTCTTTTTCTTTCTAATCAAATTTTCTCAGCAGCCAATCAAACAAATCCTTAAATAAAAACACCTACACACACGAACCTTGCTACGGCGACCCAGATCTTTGGATCCAGTAGACTCTTCCTTGTCAGTATCAAGCTCGAACTCCTAAAATTCACAACAAACACAATCACAATCACCAACGAACACCACACATATATATATAGCGAGAGAGAGAGAGACCTGAGCAAGAGCGAAGGAGGTGAAGAGGAGGAAGACAAGGATTGAGATAAGAGAGAGTGAGAAGAAGGTTCTTCTAGGGTTTGATCGCAAACTCATTTTTTTTTTTTTGGTAGTGAGAGTTTTTGTTAATATGTCTCGGAGAAAAAAAGAAATGGAAAATTTCTTCAGACTCTGGGTGAGAGAAAGAGAGATTTCAAATTTTAGTGTTTATTTGTTTGTTTGCTGAAATTAAACGGAGAAAGGTTTTTTTTTTTTTTTTAGTCAGATCTGGTGTGCATGTGCGAAGATCTGATCTCTAGGAGTAGAAATACGTTAGCATATATCAATTCTTCAATCCAACTATTTAAGGGCTTTCCCCGTTTGTACGGGATTTTTTTTTTCTCTAAAATGCTCGTACAGACAAAATTAAAAAATAGTAGGGTGAAAATATACGTCTAGCACTCAAATATTGTCTATAAAATAGAAATATTTTTTTACTAACCCACTTTTTTAAAACAATTATATGTTTATCTTATTTTTAAATATAAAAATAAGTTAAACACTCCACGCTTATCCAAAAATAAATATATATATATATATATATATATATATATATATATATATAAAACTAAAGGACAATCCACATTTTTTTAGTTCTAAAATACCATTGCATTCCTATGTTTAAGTAGAGATAAAACTAAAGGACAATTTGGTAAAAATACAACCTTAACTTCTACTAAAACATTACCTAAAAAATAGGGTCACTTTCCTATTGATTTTCAAATTTATTTATCCATTTATAAATTAAATTCTCAAAATAAAAATTATATATATATATATATAAAATATTGAATTTTTTTTTGCTACTACCACTAAAAAAAAAAATCTCATCACACGTGATGATGCTAGTATATAATAAAACAAGTGGGTGAAGGCGGTGGTGACGATAAGCTGTTACTGGTTCATTTCTTAAGTTTGAGCTTCATACTATTTTCCTACCATTATTTTTTCCCCAAACTGAATGTACTATAGTTGCTATTATTAATTTATCAGGAGTTACATTATAGGATTAAACTCTCCAAAAAAAAAAAAATCTGTTACAGTAATCACACTATTTATTTTGTATTTAATTTTTTTATTATAATTAATGAAAATAGTGGATAGTAATTGTTGTGTATAAAAAAATTTTAAAAATCAATAAAATTTGATATTTTAATAAAATGTAAGTAAAATAGATAATTTAATATGAAATGTTTTGAAAAGTAAGTATGTAAGATAAAAAAAAAAAAGTAGGTTCTTCTTTTAAAATAAATAGAAATTTTTGTACGAGCTAATATAAATAAGAGTCCTAAAAATTATTTCATAAGAGTAATAATTATTACGTGCTATTACACACTTGCTGTCTATACACTGTCACATGACTGAAATTTGTGAAATATAAACTTCTAAAATCAAATTTTTATTATTATATTAGAATTAGTATCCCATATCATATGATTCAGAATAATAAATAAATTGTGATTTCTTTAAAAAAATTAAAAATAAAGGTGATTTCGTATGTAATTCATAACCAATTGGGCGGTCAGTAACCAAACATAATGCATAGTGTGACAACAAAACAAATAAATGCCAATGGAAGGGAGAAGTTTGATTATAATAAAGATAATGCATATCATGTCAAGCAGGGACTCTCTCTATCATGTATACCATTTACTTGACCGTGAACAAATGTATGACAGAATTGTCATAGGCTAAATTATAAATATTTTAAATTTGAATGATAAATTCGATTTTTTTTAAGCCTAATTTCAAGAAGGAAAATAGTATTTTAATGAATAATTCTCAATTTGTCACTTTACCACAACCACAAGTTTGGTGTAACAATCACAAGGGAAAATGGGTAAACACTATTTATTTTTAAAGTATGTAACAAAACACCCTTATTTCCAAAGTATCTAGCAAAATGTCCTTATTTCTGAAACTCGATATTGCTAATGTCAATTTCTATACATATTTTTACACTTAAATTTTCAATTTTTATGCATATTTTCCACTTAAATTTGTTTGAAAATTTAAGTGGAACTCAATGTTACTAATGTCAAGTTCTACTTAAAAATACAGATAGAACTTGATTTTAAGGATATCGAGTTTTATGAAGAATTCGATTTTGTTAAAATCAAGTTTTAAGGCAGTGACATTTTGCCAGATACTTTGGAAAATGAGTGTTTTGCTACATACTTTAAAAATAATGGGCATTTAGCCATTTTCCCCAACAACCTTGCTGCCACTTGAACAGGAATCAATCAAATTTAGATTTTCACTATCACATAAAGCATAATAAAATAGAATTTCATTTTGTTCACAAATTGACCCAATTGTGTTATTTCTGTGATTTTTGAAGGTGATTTAAAGATACTAGTAAATTTCCTACAATCGTAAACTTCTCCTCCCCTGAGTTGAACTCTTTTATCATATATATCAAATCTCTTTTGTGTTGTTTCTAGTGTTGGGACTTTGTTTTTGTTCCAAGGTTTATAAATTTTTTGGGTCACAATATTGTCTACTTAGCTACTCTTTGTAATTGGGATAGATTAGTTATCAAGGAAGTTAATATTGTAGCGGTACCGGTGATACTGGAAAAATTTATAGTACCGGCCATTAAAATAATACCGGTACTCCTTTAAAATGTACTGGAAGAAATACTGGGTTTTTATGGGCCTGTATCGAGATTTTTCAAGTGTTTCATTTGGTAAATTAAAAAAATTTAAAATATTTTTAAAAATTTTGAAAAAAAAAAAAACTATTTATGCTTGATGGTGAACTAAAAATCGAACTATCTCCAGATCGTCCATAATGCTGTCCAAGACCAAAAAAGGTTACCCAACATAAGAAGGTCGTCCACCATCAGGAAGTCATCCATGAGTATGACGGTCGTCCATTAGGGAAGCACCTAGATGACCTTTCAACACTCAGAAAATTTTCAGAATGGATTTATGTAAAAAAGCTTATAATTCAGACCACATTCTACTATTTTGAAGTATGAGCAAAATCCTTATTCATTATTATAACTTTCCACTAAGTTCTTAACTTCTAATGGCAATTGTAGAAGATAAGATTGAACCTTCTAACCTCTATAGTAGTTGTAGAAGTTATGTCTGAACCTTCTAACTTCCGTACATGTTGAGGAAGTAACTAAACAAGTAACCACACCAAAGCTCACTATATAAGGACTCATCCATATCAAATGAAAGTAAGTTTCTACTACTCCTAAAGTTGGAATTCTTGAATTCTAGAGAAAAAACTAACTTAAGCATCGGGGGGTTCTTGGCTGGTTCACCCTAGTAACCTTTGATCTTGTTTTTCTTTCTTTTCAGGTCTTCTGAGCAATTACTAGCCCATTGAAGCTCGGAGCATTCAGCCTACTGATTTCCTTTGCATCATCAGTGATGGAAATACGCATGTACGTAGTGGAAAAATTACGGATCTACTTCACTCATAAATGTTAACATGCACTATTTAAGTTTCAGAATTTGAGAACAAGAGAGTGTACCTTGGAGCGGTGAATTTCAAAACCGAAGATCAGAAGCACTTGGAAAAACTTTCAATCTTCACTCCAATTCCACTAAAGCCCAAGATGTGTGGTCTCTCAATCAGTTCTAAAGGTAGAATGTCAAAAGTGTCTAACACTTCTTATTCCACTTCGCAAATGTGTTCTCACACTTCTCTAAAGAAAATTCTGTATGTTTTTCCCTTTGTATCTAACTGATTATCTAATTAGGCTGGCCTTTTGGGCCTTTCCAATTGGGCTTAAGTGTGTGGGCCTTTCCAATAAGACACTAGCTCCAATGGGCCTTGGGCTTTTCTGTCAACTCTTGACAAGTCTAAAGTTACCATTAACTATATTTAATACATTATATAAATATAGTTGCACTCTAGGCCTTATTTATAAATTATATCTCAAGACTTTATTGTACATGCAACCCCTTCATAAAATATTCGTAGTAATACAAAGTCATGAAAGTAGACTGCCACTTTGTAGATTACTACATCTTCATTCCTTGAGTACCCGGTTTAATCCTTTCAGTTATTCATCATATATTTATGAAATCCAATTCCATAAACATATACTTTAGTAACTTCTTACTAAAGTGGTTAGGCCTAACTTTCTGAATAGGAAACTCATTAAACTTATCTCAAGGGAATATTTTGTATCTCCTTTAAGAGACTATGAACTACATCTTGAAAATATATGTTCCATCAACACTATATGTGATTGCCCAACATATTGAGGTTTTGACTGTAACTTTAGATCTCACTCCTAATATATCAAAGCAACCTACATCTCATGATCAAGTCCATTATTCTCTCAAGATTAAGAGTTCATGCAAATACAAGTCATGAGTTTATTATTCAATTGACAGTCGTTGGAAGAATAATAAATCTCACAGCGGTCCAGTTCAATATGTTTCAACTCTTAAAACATGTCAACATACTAACTAGAAATCTCCATTTCCATAATCAAGACAAATCATCTTAGTTGATATGTTATAGTCTTCGCAGATAAAATGCCCAATTTCATCACCGACTATGAACTACATTTTGAGTTTACAAGGAACTTGTGATTTACATCTTCTGTGACTAAATCACATAAATTATATACAACACATCTTGTAGGCTATATGATAATGTCCCAATATTCATGTTACCATTATTGTTTTTTGATAAAAATAAAATAACTTTATTAAATACAACATTAAGTCATACATAATGTCATACATAATAACATACATAGCATCATACAATAGGATTTAAGGGCACACATCGTAACAATCTCCCACATGCCCGAAAGACTATTGTGCACTAATCTAACTTCCATCTCCTCCAAATGTGACTTGAAAGTCCTTTGGGGTAAGGCTTTGGTAAAGGGATTTGCTAGATTCTTTGCACCATTAATCTTTGTGACTACCACATCTCCACGAGCAACATTGTCTCGAATGATGTGATACTTTCTCTCTATGTGCTTTCCTTTCTTATGATTCCTTGGATCCTTGGATTGTGCAACCGCTCCACTATTGTCGCAGAACAATGTAATAAGAACTTGCTCAATGCTCACAACACCAAGATCAGAAAGGAATTTCTTAAGCCAAACAGCCTCTTTTGCTACTTCACAAGTGGCAACATATTCGGCTTCCATGGTGGAGTCGACAATACAAGATTGCTTAACACTCCTCCAACTTATAGCTCCACCTCCCAAGGTAAAAACACAACCCGGCGTGGATTTTCTGAAGTCTAGATTCGACTGAAAATCTGAATCTGTATAGCCAATGGGAATCAAATCCTTACAACAGTAAACAAGCATATAATCCCTCGCTCTCCTTAGATACTTGAGAATATGCTTTATAACTTGCCAATGTTTAGGTCCTGGATTTGATTGATATCGACTGACCATGCCAACTTAATAACAAATATCCGATCCAGTACAAAGCATGCCATACATGAGACTTCCCACAGCAGAAGCATAGGGAATTTTTCTCATCATATTTTCTTCCTCTTGAGTCTTAGACCTTTGGTCATCAGACAGAGGAACTCTATGTCTAAAAGGAAATAATCATTTCTTGGAGTTTTGCATGCTAAACCGTTCTAGAACCTTATCTATATATCCAGCTTGTGACAAACCTAACATCCTATTCTTTCGATCTCGCCAAAGCTTGATACCTAGAATATAATTAGTTTCGCCCAAGTCCTTCATATCAAATTGGCTTGACAACCAAACTTTAACCGATGAAATTACTCCTACATCATTTCCAATGAGTAGAATATCATCTACATAAAGCACTAGGAACATTGCTAATTTATCTTGATGTCTTTTGTACACACATGGTTCATCAAGATTTTGTTCAAAACCAAATGATTTGATTGCCTGATCAAATCTGATGTTCCATGACCTAGATGCTTGCTTAAGTCCATAAATGGACCTTTTTAACTTGCATACCATATGCTCTTGGTTCTTTGCTATGAAACCTTCTGGTTGCAACATGTAGATTTCTTATTCAAGATTGTCATTAAGAAATGCAGTCTTGACATCCATTTGTCAAATCTCATAATCATAATGAGCAGCAATGGATAAGAGAATTTCGATAGATATAAGCATGGCTACTGACGAAAAAGTTTCATCATAGTCAATGCCTTCTTTTTGTGTATACCCTTTCACCACTAGTCTTGCTTTAAAGGTTTTAACCTTTTCATCTATCCCTCTCTTCCTCTTGTAAACCCATTTGCAACCAATAAGTTTAATGTCGTTAGGCGCCTCTACAAGATCACACACATGATTGGAATACATAAAATCCAATTCAGATTTCATAGCTTGGACCCAATGATGTGCATCTATATCATTTATTGCTTCATCATAAGTGTAACGATCCGATTCAACCTCTTCTGAGATAGTTTCATAAGTTTCTCCCAAATCTATAAATCTTATAGGAGACCGAACAATTCTCCCACTACAATGAGGCACCTGAGTACTAGACATTTCATGGGTAGTATCTTGTGGTGTATCTAATACAGTCACATCATCCCTAGTTTCATCCATTGGTTGTTCAATTACAGGTTCATTCATTTCAACCAAGACAACTTTACTTCTAGGATTAAAATTATTCACATAATCATCTTCCAAGAATTTGGCATGAGTACTAACAAACACTTTGTTATCCTTATGTTTATAGAATAAATAACCTTTGGTTTCTTTTGAATACCCTAAAAACATGCATACTTCCGTTTTAACTTCCAACTTATCAGACTTCCCTTTCAACACATGTGCTGGACATCCCCAAATGTGGAGATACTTCATACTAGGCTTACGCCCACTCCACAATTCCTTGGGTGTGTTAGGAACAAATTTTGATGGAACCAAATTCAAAATATGCATATCAGTTTTTAGTGCATATCCCTAAAAGGAAATCAGTAAAGTTGAATAACTCATCATGGATCTAACCATTTCCAAAAGAGTCCTATTCCTTCTCTCCGCTACACCATTTTGTTGAGGAGTTCCAGGTGCAGTTAATTTGGATACAATCCCATTCTGAATTAGGTAATTCTTGAAATCCCCAAGAAGGTATTCGCCACCTCGATCAGATCGAATGGCCTTTATGCGTTTGCCTAATTGATTCTCAACTTCAGCCCTAAACTCTTTGAACTTTTCAAAGGCTTCAGACTTTCGTCTCATTAGGTACACATAACTATATCTTGAATAATCATCTGTGAAAGTGATGAAATACTCATAACCTCCTTTTGCTTGGGTTGACATAGAACCACATACATCTGTATGAACTAATTCAAGCAACTCTTGGGCTCTTTTACCTTTTGCATTAAAAGGTCATTTGGTCATTTTATCTTCCAAACAAGATTCACAAACTGGAAATTTATCAAAGTCCATGAGTTTTAAAAGTCCATCTTTGATTAGTCTTTGAATCCTATTTGAATTAATATGACCCAAACGCAAGTGCCAAAGATATACATCATTAGAAGGAAACTTTCTCTTTAATGATTTTACATGAAAGTTACTATCTAATTTAGAATTGTATAATTCATGCTTATCAGGAGTTAAAATATAAAGACCATCCACAATATTGCCAGAACAGATAAACATTTTATTCTTCTTTATTACAACATTGTCTTTCAGGATAATACAATACCTATGTTTACCTAAATAAGTTGCAGAAATTAAATTCCTACGAACATTAGGTACAAACAGATAGTCTTCCAATATTAAAACCCTAGAACTGAAACACAAATTAAGCACTCCAACAGATACAACTAGAACTCTACTCCCATCCGCTAAGTAAGAAACAATTCTTCTTCATTCAGCTTTCTGGTCTCTTGGAACCCCTGTAAAGAATTGCAGATATGATTAGTACAATCTAAATCCACACACTAGGAATCCATGGGATTTTGTACCAAACATATTTCAAGAAGAAAAGAACTTTTCGTACCCTTGTTCTTGGCAGCTTTAAATTTTGGACAATTCCTCTTCCAATGTCCTTTCTCACCACAATGGAAACACTTTCCTTTAAGCTTCTTTCCTTTGTCAGCAACCCCTAAGGCAATTTGCTTACCTTCTTGCTTAGTGAAGTCCTTCTTCTTCTTCTTCTTGCCATTGCCTTTCGACTTAGGTTAAGAAGTAGAAGCTTCACCCACATTAGCTTCAACACTAGAAGTACCAAGGATGCCTTTCGCCACTACCAATTCATTCATCAATTTAGACAAAGAATAAACATTTTTGTTCATATTATAATTCAGTCTGAATTCCTTGAATGATTTTGGTAGTGATTGGAGTATCATATCCACTTGGGATTCTCCATCAATATCGGCACCTAAAACCTCTAATGTATTCATATTAGAGATCATTGTAAGACAATGCTCCCTAACTGAAGTATCCTTAGCCATTTTGGTATTATAAATTTGTCTCATGGTTTCTTGCCTTGCAGAACGGCCTTGTAGAACGGCCTTGCTCACCAAATATCTCCTTCAAATTTAACATAATGCCCGAAGCTAGTTCTACATCCTGCATTTGATGTTGTAAAATATTTGAGATAGATGCTAGGATATAGCATTTGGCCATCTCATTAGATTTCTGCCAACGATCATATTGTTGTTTTTCCTCAGAATGAGCATCTAATGAAGGAAAGCTAGGACATGGTTGAGTAAGCACATATTTGTGCTCTTCAGCTATTAAAACTATGTCCAAATTTCATTTCCAGTCAACATAGTTGGATCCAGTCAATTTGTTTTGATTAAGAATAGAAACAAGTGGGCTAAATGATGCCATGTTCAAATCTGAAAGTAATAAACATGAATATGATAAGTAAATTGGACATTATCAATTTAGCATATAAGCATATAATATGGAACCTTAATAAAATTATAAAATAATATATGCAACGACAACCCTATCCATGTCTATAATTCCTTGGTAGCAAGTTTATTATAAACACATTAATTGGTTGAGAAGTATTCTCATTATTATTGCTATCATGATAACTCTTATCAAACACTAACAATATGCCTATTACTTTTAGCCTTTAAGTAATAATGACATAGCTCCTTTGGGAGGTTAACATTACACTTAGTCTAGTGTACACCATTATCTAGAGTACACCATTATCTAGAGTCATGTGTAGCTACATTTCATCTCCCTTTATAGTGTTTAAACTGTAGTACCATGAAACAAACCACCCTCTTTTGGGATCGTAAGGCATATACGCCAAGACGAGGTGCTTGTCCACACTATTTTAAACGGGTAAGTTCAATCTCGTAGCACTATGAAATAAACACCTTCCTTTGGGATCGCGAGGCATATACGCCAAGACGAGGTGCTTATCCCATACTACTATGAACCGATAATGGAGGCCGTGAGATCCAACCCTTGTATCTTTCTCCCACTAGATGTTTTAAAATAAAGGTTTTTAATTTAAAACATGCATAAACAAATTACACATAGCCTTGCTCTTTAATATATATAAAAAACACTTAGAAAAATTCTGATCCCTCAGTCCTCAATCGATCCTCGACAGATGCTCGATCGATCCTCGATAGATGCTCGATCGATCGAGAAACAATTCCGCGAAGCTTGATTGATTCTTGACAGATCCTCGATTGTCCGAGAAATCTTCTGTCAGCTCGATCGATGCTCGATCAATTGAGCTTCGCAAATTTCAAATTTTCCAGAATTTTTAAAAGACAGTTTTTTAACATTTTCATGAACAAAACAACCATCATACATTCATAATGAACATAAATTGATATCAAAACTGAATTTTATTGATGCTATAGCCTTAAAGTTAAGTTTAACATACTTAAACTAAAAACTAAACAACATCATAACATCAATATCAGTTTTTATAAAAAAAAAAAAAACAATAATTTCAACATCCATGCAAAAAAATGAATTTTTAACAACATGAAACTATTGTCACTAATTCCAAAACTCAAAACATGTTAAACAGATACAAAATGAAAACCTGGCTCTGATACCATTTGATGGAAATATGCATGTACACAGCAGAAAAATCACGGATCTACTTCATTCATAAATGTTAACATGCACTATGTAAGTTTTAGAATTTGAGAACAAGAGAGTGTACCTTAGAGTGATGAATTTCAAAACCGAAGATCAGAAGCACTTGGGAACACTTTCAATCTTCACTCCAATTCCACTAACACCCAAGATGTGTGATCTTTCAATCAGTTCCAAAGGTAGAATGTCAAAAGTATCTAACACTTCTTACACCACTTCGCAAATGTGTTCTCACACTTCTCTACAGAAAACTCTATATGTTTCTCCCTTTTTATCTAACTGATTATCTAATTGGGTTGGCCTTTTAGGCCTTTCCAATTGGGCTTAAGTATGTGGCTTGGAGTGAGACCAAAAGGTACCAATAAAACACTAGCTCCAATGGGCCTTGGGCTTTTCTATCAACTCTTAACAAGTCCAAAGTTATCATTAACTATATTTAATACCACTATATAAATATAATTGCACTCTAGGCCTTATTTATAAATTATATCCCAAGACTTTATTGTACATAGAACGCCTTTATAAAATATTCGTAGTAATACAAAGTCATGAAAGTAGACTGCCACTTTGTAGATTCCTACATCTTAATTCCTTGAGTACCCGATTTAATCCTTTAAGTTATTCATCAAATATTTATGAAATCCAATTCTATAAAAATATACTTTAGTAACTTCTTACTAAAGTGGTTAGGCCTAACTCTCTAAATAACAAACCCATTAAACTTATCTCAATAGAATATTTTGTATCTCCGTTAAGAGACTGAATTCCATCTTGAGAATATATGTTCCATCAACACTAAATGTGGTTGCCCAACATACTGAGGTTTTAACCGTAACTTTATATCTCACTCCTAATATATCAAAGCAACCTACATCTCATGATCAAGTCCATTATTCTCTCAGGATTAAGAGTTCATGCAAATACAAGTCATGAGTTTATTATTCAATTGACAGTCGTTGGGAGAATAATAAATCTCACAGCGGTCCAGTTCAATATGTTTTAACTTTTAAAACATATCAACATACCAACTAGAAATCTTCGTTTCAATGATCAAGATAAATCATCTTAGTTGATATGTTATAGTCTTCGCAGATGAAATGTCCAATTTCATCACCGACTACAAACTACTTTTTGAGTTTACAAGGAACTTGTGATTTACATCTTCTGTGACTAAATCACATAAATCACATACAACGCATCTCATGGGCTATATGATAATGTCCCAATATTCATGTTACCATTATTGTTTTTTGATAAAAATAAAACAACTTTATTAAACATAACATTAAGTCATACATAATGTCATACATAATAACATACATAGCATCATACAATAGGATTTAAGGGCACACATTGTAACAATCAGTTGGCGCCGTCTGTGGGAAAGATTAAATTTGTGATTTGCAATTTATCTTTCTAAGACCAAAGGCTATATGGTCCGGACAAGGTCAATGACGATTAGTCCAGGCCACCAAAAGAGTGGGAGTGCTTTCAGCCACCCCAACCGTGCTCACTAGTCAGCGCCTGTCATGCAGCCACCATGGTAGACCTAATCCGTCGGAATCAAGAAGTTAGAGAAGGAGAAAATGTTGAGTGCAAGAACCACTCAAGAGGTATCGATTCACGAAGGGTGCCACACTTGGAGAGGGAGATGAATCAAATGAGGAGAGCCATGGAAGAGATGAGGAAGAATATTAGAAGGACGAATCACGTAGATGATTTAGTTCATCGAACTGATTCCCCTTTCATAGCTTCCATCAATAGTCATCTCTTGCCTTCCAAGTTCAAGATGTCTTCCTTGGATTCGAATGATTGAACGTGCGACCCCGTATGACCACAACAATGCACCTTCAAGGAGTTCTAGATGAGATAATGTGTAGGCCCTTCCCAACCACCCTTAAGGGGCCATCACGAGTGTGGTTTAGTAAAATACCTCCAAATACTGTTGGTTCTTTCGAGGAGTTGAGTAAGTTATTCGTCAACAACTTTATTAGAGGACAAAGGCATAAACGCTCCTCATCCGGCCTATTGACTATAGAGCAAGGAGAAAATGAGAGCTTGCGGTCTTTCATTAATCGCTTCAATAGGGAAGCCTTAACGGTAGACGAGATGCATGACAAGTTGCTATTGGTAGCCTTCCACAATGGAGTTAGTTCGGATTTATTCATCCATAAGCTTTATGATTAAGAACCATAAACCATGGCTGAACTCATCCATTTAGCCCAAAGCTTCATGAATGCAGAGGATACAATCATTGCCAAGAAGAGGAAGAGAGCAAAGCGAATGGAAGCAGATCTTCCACGCCATCCTGAACAAGGCCCTCATCCAAAGAAGGCCCAAACGAGAGGGAAGAAAGATAGAGACAACAGGGAGGCAGGATCATCTTCAGGAAGGAGTCAACACTACACGCCCTTGAACACACCACTTAATTAAGTGCTTTTGCAAATCAAGGATAGCCCATCCTTGAAGTGGTCTGAGAAGATGAAGGGAGATCCTAATAAGTGCAATAAGAACAAGTATTGCCGCTTCTACAGAGATCACGGGCATGACATGGACGAGTGCTATGACTTAAAGCAGCAGATAGAGAATCTTATTAGACAGGGAAAGTTGAGGAATTTTCTTGGACAAGATCATAAAGACGAGAAGTTAAAAGGAAAGGTAGAAGAGCCATCATGGCCCCCACTTGGAGAAATAAAAGTTATTGTAGGAGGAACTTCAGCAAGGCAATCTTCCAAATTAAGGAAGACATACCTAAAAGTGGTGTAGAACGTTCAACTCTCTAGACAACCACCAAGGACGAGGGGACAGACAAGCAGACCATTACTTTCACAAACGAGGACGCTAGAAGGGTCCATCACCCATATGACGATGCAATCGCCATCACTTAGCTTATTGCAGACTATACGACTAGAAGGTTGTTGATAGATAATGGGAGTTTAGTAGATATCCTATATTACCCTGCCTTCCAACAAATGAAAATTGGACAAGATCAACTTCGTCCAGTGAATTCACCCTTAGTAGGATTTGGAGGAATGAAAGTACAACCAATGGATACTATTACTCTACCTGTAGTGGTAGGAGATTATCCACAACAAATAGCCAAAGAAGTAAATTTTCTCATTGTAAATTGTTCGTCTTCCTGCAACGCCATTATTGGACGACCAACTTTAAACAATTGGAAGGCAATAACGTCTACCTACCACCTATCTGTCAAGTTCCCAACAGAGTATGGCATAAGACAAGTACAAGGAGATTAGTTAGCCGCTAGAGAATGCTATTTGGCTATGTTGGCTATGGAGGAGCATGTGCAGACGATGAATATAAAGGAAAGAAGAGTTGTTGTAGAGTTCACTAAAATATTGGAAGACATTCCTCTGGAAAAGGGTAATCCCGAGAAGTTTACCGGAATTGGAACAAGTATGAAGGAGAAGACGAGGCAAGAACTCGTCCAGTTCTTAAGAAAGAGCATTGATGTCTTTGCGTGGAGTCATGAAGACATGCCAGGAATTGACGCAAGTGTTATTACTATTGATTAAATGTGTATCCATCTTCTAAACCTGTTCGTCAGAAGAAAAGGGTCTTTACTCCTGAGCGAGATAATGCTATCAAAGAAGTGGTCTAGAAGTTAACCACGGTAGAATTTATTCAAGAAGTCTATAACCCGGATTGGTTAGCTAATATGGTGATGGTCAAGAAGGCTAATGGCAAGTGAAGGATGTGTGTAGACTTCATTGATTTGAACAAGGCTTGCCCCAAGAATAGTTATTCGCTACCACGTATTGACTAGTTGATAGACTCAACAACAGGTCATCAGTTGCTAAGCTTTATGAATGCCTTCTCAGGTTATAACCAAATAAAGATGGATGAGGCAGATCAAGAGAAAACATCCTTCATTACCAATTAAGGTTTATTTTGTTATAAAGTGATGCCCTTTGGTTTGAAGAATGCGAGGGCAACTTATCATAGGTTGGTCAATCACATGTTCTGTCCACAGATAGGACGGAATGTAGAAGTTTATATGGATGACATATTGGTGAAGAGCTTGGACAAGAAGAGACATTTGGACAACCTACAGGAGACCTTTGACATATTTAGACAGTATAACATGAAGTTGAATCCAAGTAAGTGTGCTTTCGGGGTTTTGTCAGGAAAGTTCCTAGGATTCATGGTTTTACAAAGGGGAATTGAAGCGAATCCTGATAAGATCCAAGCAATACTAAATATGGAATCACCAAAGAATATCAAGGAAGTCCAGTCCCTCACTGGACGAGTTGCAACCCTAAACAGGTTTGTTTCAAAAGCTACTGATAAATGTTTACCATTTTTCAAAGTTCTTAAGAAAGTGTTTGAATGGACGAACGAGTGCCAGAAGGCCTTCCAAGATCTTAAGCTCTATCTTACCACGACTCTCTTGCTAAGCCCATCTATACCAGGTGAGGAGTTATACTTATACTTAGTAGTGTCCCCACATGCAGTAAGTTCAGCATTAATCAGGGAAGAAGGGAAAGTACAGAAGCCTATGTATTATACAAGCCGAGTGCTAAGGGGGGTAGAAGGACGGGATCCAATGATTGAAAAGTTGGCTTTTACATTAATAACGGCTTCCAGGAAGCTAATGCATTATTCTAGGCACATGTCATCAATGTCATGACAGATCATCTACTTAAGAAGGCGATGAACAAGTTGGAAGCCGCAGGACGATTGATCCAATGGGCTATAGAGCTAAGTGAGTTTGATATTAGGTTTCAGCCTAGGAATGCAATAAAGGCTCAAGCTCTAGCAGATTTCATTGCGAAATTCACTCCAAGTCATGGTGATTTAGACGGGGTGGAAGAGGCTAAGGCATAGGTCGTCCATGTAGATGGGTTGCCTACACTATATGCAGGAGGGAAAGGGGCACTATTTACATCAACTAGGTCTTCAGCCCAATTTCTAGAAATAAAAAAGAATTCTTTCTTCCAAAGCCTGTTAAAAGAACTACAACCCTTAATCAAACTAAATTGGGGGCCCCTAGACGAGAACTGGTAAAAACTAGCAGACTGTTTAATCTTTGAGGGCTTATAGCAAAAAAAGGAACTCATCCACTGTGATTGGACGGATCCCCTCAGTGCCTCACGCCATAACACTTGCATGGCTACTATCGTCCTCCATCCATTAGGATTGAGCTGGTTTGGTCCAATACCTAACCTATGAAAGAGACTTTTACAAAAAAAATTTAAAGGAAACCTAAGGCCTGTTAAGAGGTAAGAGGTATATACACCAAACCTAAAGAAGGAGAACAACACCATTTCCCTTTTTCAGGTAGAAGAGGCCTAAATTTACTAGGAATTTGATATCTACCTATTAGAGTTTTAAACTTACTCGCATCTAGAGTAGACGCCACCTCAGGGGTACAACTATAGATTATATTTTCTTCTTCCTCTTCGTCTTGAGGAAGACTAGGTGAATTTCTGGATGGGCTAGCCTCAACCCCAGAAGCTATCCTACGCTGCATCTCCTAGAATTCCTTTAAGGGAAAACCAGGGACCCCAGACAAAATGCTCATCTAGAGAACTACTATCACTATTGCTTGTACTACCTTCACTACTACTCTCATAATTACTACCACCACTTCTAGGGGACACGTCCTGGTGCTCGTCTATCTCTCTCTCAGTACTACCACTAGACGCAAACATAATTGGAAGAATGAACAAGATGAAAACCTAAGGATGAAGGGAAAGAAGTACCTGACGACACTGTTGGACGAGAGGGCCAAAAGGAAATTATCAAAAAAGGGAAGGGTAAGAGAGAGAATGCACATATTTATAGGGCCCAGAGGGGGTCAATGAAGTGACATGGACCAACCAAAAGCTAACATGTGGCATTTTCCTCGAAAAGATGAACTGACGCGACAAGTCAGCCAATGAGATTATGACACATGGCATAATTTGGAACAATAAAATTCAACCAGAGTAAGGACGACACTTGGCACAACAATTGCCCATTAAAATGTTGACGCGTGTCAAAAACCAATAATTATACTACAGTGTTCTAGACGACCCTTGGACAAAGGGGGCAATTGATGGTGAACTAAAAATCAAACTATCTCCAGATCATCCATAGTGTCGTCCAAGACCAAAAAAGGTTAACCCAACATAAGAAGGTTGTCCACCGTTAGGAGGTCATCCATGGGTATGAAGGTTGTCCATCAAGGAAGCATCTGGATGACCCCTCAACACTTAGAAAATTTTCAGAATGGATTTATGTACAAAAGCTTATAATTCGGATTATGTTCTACTATTTTGAAGTATGAGTAAAATCCTTATTCATCGCTATAACTTCCCACTAAGTTCTTAATTTCTAATGGCAGTTGTAGAAGATAAGATTGAACCTTCTAACTTCTATAGCAGTTGTGGAAGTTAAGTCTGAACCTTCTAACTTTCGTACACTTTGAGGAAGTTACTAAACAAGTAACCGCTCCAAAGCTCACTATATAAGGACTCATCCACATCAATTGAAATTAAGTTTCCACTACTCCTAAAGTTGGAATTCTTGAGTTCTAGAGAAAAAACTAACTTAAGCATCGGAGGGTTCTTGGCCGGTTCACTCCCGGTCACCTTTGATCTTGTTTTTCTTTCTTTTCAGACCTTCCAAGCAATCACTAGCCCATTGAAACCTAGAGTATTCAGCCTACTGATTTTCTTTGCATCATCAAAGCTAATATATTGGATTATTGTACTTAGGTTATATTTAGGCTTATAAAATATGTGAATTTTAAATTTTATGCCAATAAGCATAAAAATTAATAAATTCATACTTAATAAATAAATATAAACATATATAAATTGTAAAATGTATAGAAATATATAAATAACGGTAATCCCAAAATGATACATCTGTATTAACTAGTACTAAAGTATTTTGTTCCCCTAGCTAAATTAAAATGGTCTCCAGTTACTCATTATCATTTCCTTCCTTTATTTTTAGGGCTTTTGCCTTCAAACTTTATAAAAAGATAAATTTTGACATAAATTCAACCAAAACGAAAAACATAAAAGATGAATGACACGATGAAAATCACTACGCCCCAAAATTTAGGGGTAGTCCTTCACCCTAATTCCTTTTCTTTGTTTTTTTAATTTGTAAATTTCATTTACCTTAACTCTTTAAGGACAAAAAGAAAAGAAAGAATATATATCAGCATTAGCAAAATTGATTACATTTCTAAAGTTTCCAATATTTATTCTTTTCAAGTCAACATACATTCTTATAAATATATTATCATCATCTTCATCAAATTGGTAAAACTCATAAGTTCCTTAGACTCTGTTATAGTTGAATAAGGTTATGTTCCATAAATAACACCCCAATACTCAAATCAATAATAGTAAAAGTGGAAATTAAATAACAAGTACACACAAAGAAAACAAGAATTTACATGGTTTCGCAAATTGCCTACCTCTAGGGACAACGACGAAGAAACTTCACAATGATAATATGGAGATACAATAGTGTACAAGAACACTCTTAAAAAACCCAAATCCTAATTACACCCTAGCACTTTCTCACACAAGACAAAAAAAACTATATTCTTTCCTTTTATGCTTCTGCACCTATCTCACGTATAAAGGCTGCATTGCTAGGTTATTCTGAATAATTCTCTTTGTTACAGCTAACAAAGCTCACATACATAAGTAGCTTGAAAGTCGACTAGGGAAAACCTTTTCCCACTTGTATTTGGCCACTGATGTGGTTAGGCTTGACCAACTTAAAGCTTGTGGCAATTTCAAGCCACACTTTATGGGTCCACGTCAACAACTCTCCACATTGGCTAGAATTAATTAAGTTGCACGAGCAAACTCCTCTATTGCCTTCACTTGAGCCCATAAAGGCTATCACAAGCTGCAAACACTAACCAAGTCCAAATAGTGCTTGAACTTGTTGGTTGGAACTAGCATCGAAAATATATCAGAGGCATAATCAATTCTCTCTCTTTCTCTCTCTCTCTCTCTCTCTCTATGTGTAACTCTTATCCATTAATCGTGCCTTGAATTTTTCACCTTCATTTTCTAATGATGCTTCTTTCTTGCAATACACCCACTTACAACCAATAGGCTTCTTTCCCTAGCAGTTTCATTGTTTCCTAAATCTTATTCTTGTGTAGAGACTTCATCTCTTCTACATTGCTACAAGTGATTTATCATTGTCTTTTCTATTTGTAGCATTCCTATAAGATGATGGATCTCCATTGCTCGTTATGAGAACAAGCTAACCATGTATTCAAAGCCATATCTTTTGTGGTGCTTTATGAACCCATTTCTCTCTACCTCTAACAATTGAATAAGGCTCTTCTTATTACTACTTTGGATTAATATCATCATCGTCCTTATCACCGGATGAACTATTTTAACTCCATCTCACCAGTTAATTTCTCTTGTGAACTATCATCATATGTCCTTGCTTCATTTTGTTTCAGCATAAGGCTTCATCAAATATGACATCTTTGCTACTCACCATTTTCTTTGAGATTGGATCTTAAAGCCTATGGTCTTTAACACATTTTTCAAAATCAAATAATATGCATTTTCTTGACTTTGAATCTAATTTAGAACATTCTCCACTCTGCACATGCGCATAAGCTGGACAACCAAAGATTTTCAATCTTAAATAATCAACTAGTCTATTTGACCAAACTTCTATTGGAATCTTGAAATCAATGGCTGATAATGGAGATCTATTAATAATGAAGCTTATTTTGTTAAACGTCTCTTTCCAGAGCACCTTAGGTAATCCTACATTCAATCTAATACTTTTGGTTCTTTCAGCTAAAGTTTTGTTCATTCTCTCTGCAACCTCATTCCACTGTAGAGTTCCTATAATTGTGAATAAATGAGTATTACCTTCTAATTTGAAAAATCTTATGGATTTTTTTGTCTCTATATTCTAGGCCATAATTTGTTCTAAGATATTTTCTGCTAGTCTGATTTTCAACATGTGCTTTCCACTTTTTAACTATGCCAAACACATTAGACTTATGCTTCATAAAATAAATCCATACATATCTAGAGTAGTCATCAATGAAAGTAACAAAGTACTGAGCACCGATATGAGAAAGAACTAAAATTAGACCCCAAACATTAGAATGAATGTAGTTGTATGAAACAGAGACTTTGCAGCGGAATATTAACAATTAGTTTTGTGGCTGACCTCTCTTATCCTAAACCAATGATCACATAAGAGCTTCAAAATTGTTCTATGTTTGTAGATACCGTATTTTGTTTGCTCTCAATTTGCGCGCCGAACCCTAAAAAATCCAAAAACATTAATTTTTCACCATGGCACTGTGGAAACATCTAGATGGACATGGCACAACCCATTTGGGCAATAGAGCACTCAAAGTGCCATTTTAGGTCAAAATGACCCTGTCAACCCTGCATTGACCAAAATTCAAAGTTGGTCAAAATCACTCCAAAACCACATTTTTCATGTTTTTACATCAAACCCAAGCTATTCGGTGATTTTTGTCACATTTGACCAAGTTTGACTCGGAATTGACTCCTAAAGGCCTAGAAACCCTAATTTTGATCCAACCATCAGAATTAGTTGAAACCGGTGCCATTGTGAAGATTATTGACTTTCCTTTCCAAAAACTATTCATGGGTCAATATTAGAGTTAAAACGGTTAAGATATCTTAAAAATTGTGTCGAGTGCGTTGTCTTGCTTCCTGAGGCCAAAACTTTTGATTCAACCGTTGTAATTTCATTTTCTTTAGTGTTTTGGAAACTAGACATTTATAGCTTTTTAGGGACACCAATATTAGCTTAATCAGAGTCTAGGAAGGCATTCAAATAAGTGTTCAAATTTAAACTAGGGAAAAGGACAGGGTTGCTGACATTAGCATCAGCCCCGATGCACCTTAAAGGGCCACCGGAGTTGGCCGGCGGCCCCAAAGGGTGTGTTGGCACTTGAAGAGTTAGATTTTAAGTATCAAACCCCTCGACCCCCAGAGCTAAAAAAAAAAAAAATACAAATTTTGGGCATTTCTTAGAGTTGTTCTAAGCAGATTCTCTCTCTTTCTCTCCAATTCTCTCCAAAAATACACACAAAAACCTTTGATTCCTTGCTTTTCTCCAACAATCAAGTGGCAGTGTTCTTGATTTCATCTTCCTCTCCTTGGTTTTAGAACCTTGGATTTGAGGTTTAGGGGTGTAGAAGTAGCTTTTTAGCTACTATCTACACCCACTTATTTTTCTAGTATCTATCTTGCTTTATCTCGCTTCCTAGCATGTTTTATAGCTTTGATGTTTTTGGTCTAGCCTTTTGGGCTAGGATATGCCTAAATTTCTTGTTTGTGCTTAGATCCATTTGTTTGTGTTTTTTGCCATGTTTATGTTTAGATTTACATGTTTGGATGTTATGCCTAGTGTTTGGCTATGTCTTTATATCTCTTGCCTACGCCTTTTTCTTGTTCTTTGGCTATTGGGTATGATGTGAATCTAGATCTTGTGGTCTAGGCTCATATCCATAAACCTAGGCCTACAATAAAGGGTTTGGATTATTGCCTTTATGCATGTCTATGCGTTGTTTGCTCTTGTCTATGCTTTTCGCTTTAGATTCATGCTTGTTTCCTTAGATCTAGTCTTTTTGCCATGTTCTTGTTTGTTTTCCCTTAGTGGGTTTCTGCTTGTTTGTCTTTAGGGCCACTAGCTTTTGTTTGGTTGCATCCATCCCCTTTGGTGGCTTGTTTGGATGCAACCATGTTTGAGAGTACATCTTTGTGATATTTGGGTTGCTTGCCACTTGCCTCTCCTTTGCTTAGCTTTGCATTTTAGGGTTTCTCTTGTTAGCTCCTCTGTGTGCCTTATAACATGTTCACCCTTCCCTTTTGTGTGATAACATGCATGGCTTCCTATGTGCTCGCTTTGCTTGCTTTGTGTCATCTTGTTTGGCTTTCTTTGCTTTGTTTGCATTCTTGCATCTTTGCCTATATGTTCATGCATGTGTCTCTATGTGCTTGTTTGTGTCATCAAGCTTAGTTCCCACACATAATCTTATGCGGGTTCATACCCATCTTCTGTACACAAGATCCCGAGTCCATTCTAGGAACGTTGCTTGATGGCACATATGTCGTTCGTATTCCAATATAATGGAACTATAGACCCCAATCCAAACCCACGTCTGTCCTTCTAGGACACCCTTTTCTTGCTTGTTTTTTTGATAACATGCTTGTTTGATAACATTCTTGACTACCCCTTTGTGTGCTTTCCTTTGTTTGCCCTTCTGTGTGCTTTCTTTTCTTTGTTTGTCTTTTCTTTGGCTTGTCTATTGGCTTTGTGTTTCTTTTGTTGTTGCATGTGTCGACGCCTCGCGGCTACTCAACCACCCATCGTGGCGATGCTCGCACGCCTTTCCACCTTTTGTCTCGGCCTCGGTGCGAGAGGATAATGGTATGTAGGTGTGTCATACCTTAGGTGTGTGACTGGAATATGAATTGATTTTATGGAAATTACTAAGAGTAAGTGAAGTCGCCACCAATCATTGGGTTTTTCTAAGGTGTGATTGGTCACCTGACTCTATTTGATTTTATTACTGATCCTAGGTTAAGAAAAAGGGCATTTTTCCTATTCTAATGTGGATGGGCAAAAAATCTTGATTCTTGAGTTCAGAAGTCTGGTTACGTGTGGGGAAGGTGTTAGGCACCCCACAATGCCTGTCCGTAGACAGCCCTTTGTTCTGGTAAAATCATAATTTAAAGACATTGGAAATTGAAAATAAGCTATTGGCATTAGCTTTTGGGGCTTTAAATGTGTTGGGTTTTGAGGTTTGGTTTCGAAATGGGCATGGCTTCGATCGATGCTTTCCAAATGTGTTTGGAATTGTTGCCAAATTTCCACTGTGAAAATTTGCTAGCAGTTCGCCTTATTTTCTTGGTGGAAATCCGGTAGCACTTCACCTCAGATGTGTTATAGCACGCCAAATGCTATTCTCACCAAGCTTTCGACATGAAAATATGGCAATGGGGATGCCCCATTTTCACAGCGAAAATTTGGCATAGTTTCGCGTTTGATGCACTATGGTGCACCGATGGGGTTTCGCGTTTGTGTATACGGCGCGTATCGATATGCTCGTACTGTGACATGCCGAAACCCTTCAAAGCATCAAACATGTGGATGCTTATCGCATACACAGGGAAACCAACATCACTTGGTGACATGGATCAAGACAATCAAACCGTGATGATCGTGCACACAATATAGCATGAATATGGATCTACGACAATCACCTTGAGCACATACCCACACTATAAGGTCAAGAGCTCTCATGACTAGAGAGGGTCACTTACGTAGCCACAAGAGTCTATCATACAAAGTGCACAATCACCCATATACACGTAGGCATATATATATATATATATAGACACACACACACATAGACACACATCATGCACAATGCAACTACATAGAGCAGGACAGTAAATTAGACATTGCCAACATTCCAAGGGTATGGCTTAGCAAGGTACAAGAAATGTAAAACAGACATTGCCATACTCAGAGAACGCGGCCCAAGAAAGGAGCAGGAAAATAAAATGGTACTAGAAGAGGGGGATCCCTAATACATGCTCTAGAGAAGAGGCTTAGAGAGAGAGAGAGAGAGAGAGAGAGAAAGAGAAGACCGCTCTAGAGGGGCTAGGCTCTTAATCTACTGCTCATTGCCCTTTGTGGGCTTACATGCATGCCCTTTTTGCTTATGCCTAGGAGGTCGCACCCTTACTCCAAACGTCCTCGCTTCATGCATGTGTTGGAAAATCTAGTTTTGTATCTCATACAAAACACACAGCGGAAGCAACAAAGATAGATCTATTTCATTCATGATTGATAACATGCACTATGTAAATTTCAGAATTTAAGAACAAGATAACGTACCTTGGTGTGGTGAAATTCAAAACAAAATATTAGAAATACTTGGAAACACTTTTAATCTTCACTCCAATTCCACTTTACGCCCAAGAAGTGTGGTCTTCTAATCAGTTTTCAAGGGAGAATAATTGAGTGGCTTTACTCATACATACACACCATTTCACAATGATGTCTCTCTTTTTCTCATTCTCTAATAAAAAATTATGTATGTTTCTTCCTTTATAACTAACTGATTATCTAATTAGGTTGGCCTATTGGGCCTTTCTAATTGGGTTTTAGTGTGTGGCTTGGAGTGGGACCAAAAGGGACCAATAAGACACTAGCTCCAATGGGCCTTGGGCTTTTCTGTCAACTCTTGACAAGTCCAAAATTACCATTAATTATATTTAATATGACTATATAAATATAATTGCACTCTAGGCCATATTAATAAATTATATCTCAAGACTTTATTATACATGAACCCCTTCATAAAATATTCGTAGTAATACAAAGTCATGAATGTAGACTGCCACTTTGAAGATCACTACATTTTAATCTTTGAGTACCTAGTTTAATCCTTTAAGTTATTCATCATATATTTATGAAATCCAATTTCATAAATATATACTAGCCTCATCACACGCGCTTTGCGCGTGCGATGAGGCTTTTTTTTTAGTGGTCCTATTTTGAAAGAAAAAAATTGTGTTTTTTTTTTAATCTATATATATAATTTTTATTTTGAAAATCTAATTTATCTGTATATTTTAAGAGGATTCAGAAAGTTAGTTATTGCTTTTTTTACTGTCAAAAATACCCCTAAATTGTTAACCAACAACTTTAAAAAGGGGTTAAAATAGTAAATTGACAAGATAATAAATTCCTACTTCTACATTGAAATGCCTTCCTACTTCTAATAAATTCCTACTTCTACTCAATAGCTTAAAGAACTCCCCACGTATTTATCTTCTCCACATTTTCTGAATAGAATTTCTCACAAAAAAGAAACGTGTACAATAAAACTTCCCCACCTTTCTTCTTAAAAAAAGAACTTCCCACTACTCATGTTTGAAAGAAAATAACTACCCTCCAATACAATAAGGAAAAACCATCCCACATTAAAAAAAAAAAAAGTGTCAGACTAAACTATCCCATGATTCTTTTGTAAACTATTATATTATCATTTTTTTGGATTTATTACATTATCAATTTTTTTTTTATAACTATTACATCATCAATTGGATTTGGATAAACACGCAAACGCTTCTAATTGAAAAATGAGTCATATTCTCTTTGAAAAAAAAATCCTATCTATTTTTTCAAATTGTGATGAAAGAAAAATTATAATACTAAATTAAAAAAAAAAAGAGCCTCATCATGTGCGCGTGCGCGATGAGGCTAGTAAGTGAATAAATTAATTTGAAAATTAATAGGAAAGTGATCCTATTTTTTAGGCAATATTTTAGTTGGAGTTAAAGTTGCATTTTTACCGGATTGTCCTTTAGTTTTGTCTCTACCTAAACATAGAAGTGTAGGGGCATTTTTGAACTAAAAAATGAGGAATCCAAACAGAAGAAGCCCCTTAAATAATAGTATAGATACTTTAGTAACTCCTTACTAAAGTGGTTAGGTCTAACACTCTGAATAGCCAAACCCATTAAACTTATCTCAAGAGAATATTTTATATCTCTGTTAAGAGATTATGAATTCCATCTTGAGAATATATGTTCCACTAATACTAAATATGGCTGCCAAACATACTGAGATTTTGATCGTGACTTTAAATCTCACTCCTGATATATCAAAACAATCTGCACCTTATGATCATGTCCATTATTCTCTCAGGATTAAGAGTTCATGCAAATAGAAGTCGTGAGATTTATTATTCATTTGACAGTCGTTAGGAGAATAATAAATCTCACAGCGATCTAGTTCAATATGTCTTAACTCTTAAAACATATTAACATATCAACTAGAAGTCTTCACTTCCATGATTAAGATAAATCATCTTAGTTGATACGTTATAGTCTTCGCAAATGAAATGCCCAATTTCATCACCGACTACGAACTATAATTCTGAGTTTACAAAGAACTTGCGATTTATATCTTCTGTGACTTTTCACATAAATCTCATACTATGCATCTCATGGACTATATGATAATGTCCGAATATTCATGTTGCCATTATTTTAGATAATAAAACAACTTTATTTATCATAACATTAAGTCATACATAATGTCATACATAACATCATACAATAGGATTTAAGGGCACACATCCTAACAGCATGTACATGTTGGAAAATCTGGTTTTGTATCACATACAAAACACATAGAGGAAGCAACAAACAAGGATCTATTTCATTCATGATTGATAACATGCACTATGTAAATTTCAGAATTTAAGAACAAGATAGCGTACCTTGGTGTGTTGAAATTCAAAACAAAAGATTAGAAGTACTCGGGAACACTTTTAATCTTCACTCTAATTCCACTTTACGCCCAAGATGTGTGGTCTCTCAATCAGTTTTCAAAGGGAGAATGAAAAAGTGTGTCTTACTCTCACATACACACCGTTTCTTATATCACTAATAAAAATTCTGTATGTTTCTCCCTTTATAATTAACTGATTATCTAATTGGGCTGGCCTATTGGGCCTTTCCAATTGGGCTTTAGTGTGTGGCTTGGAGTGGGACCAAAAGGGACCAATAAGACACTAGCTCCAATGGGCCTTGGGCTTTTCCGTCAACTCTTGACAAGTCCAAAATTACCATTAATTATATTTAATAACACTATATAAATATAATTGCACTCTAGGCCTTATTAATAAATTATATCCTAAGACTTTATTGTACATGCAACCCCTTCATAAAATATTCGTAGTAACACAAAATCATAAATGTAGACTGCCACTTTGTAAATTACTACATCTTATCCTTGAGTACCTGGTTTAATCCTTTTAAAGTTATTCATCATATATTTATGAAATCCAATTTCATAAATATATACTTTAGTAATTTCTTACCAAAATGGTTTAGCCTAACTCTCTGAATAACTGAACCCATTAAACTTATCTCAAGAGAATATTTTATATCTCCGTGAAGAGACTATGAATTCCATATTGAGAATATATGTTCCATCAACACTAAATGTGGCTGCCTAACATACTGAGGTTTTGACCATTACATTAGATCTCACTCCTGATATATCAAAGCAACTTACACCTCATGATCATGGTCATTATTCTCTCAGGATTAAGAGTTCGTGCAAATAGAAGTTGTGAGATTTATTATTCATTTGACAGTTGTTAGGTGAATAATAAATATCACACGGTCCAGTTTAATATGTCTTAACTCTTAAAACATATCAACATATCACTGACTACGAACTATAAATTTTGAGTTTACAAAGAACTTGTGATTTATATCTTCTGTGACTAAATCATATAAATAACATACTATGCATCTCATGGACTATGTGATAATGTTCCATATTCATGTTACCATTATTTTAGATAATAATAAAATAACTTTATTAAACACAACATTAAGTCATACATAATGTTATACATAACATCATACAATAGGATTTAAGGGCACACATTCTAACAATCTCCCACTTGCCCTAAAGACTATTGTGTACTAATCTAACTCCCATTCCCTCTAAATGTGACTCGAAAGTCCTTTGAGGCAAGGTTTTGATAAAGGGATCTGCTAGATTATTTACACTTTCAATCTTTGCTACAACTACATTTCCATGAGCAACAATGTCTCGGATGATGTGGTACTTTCTTTCAATGTGCTTTCTTTTCTTGTGATTTCTTGGATCTTTGGATTGAGCAACCGCTCCACTATTGTTGCAGAACACAGTAATAGGAACTTGCTCAATTCTCATAACACCAAGATCAGAGAGAAATTTCTTGAGCCAAACAACCTCCTTTGCTTTTTCACAAGCAGCAACATATTCTGCTTCCATGGTGGAGTCCGCAATACAAGATTTCTTAACACTCCTCCAACTTATGGCTCCACCTCCTAAGGTGAAAACACATCCTGAAGTGGATTTTCTAAAATCTAGATCCGATTGAAAATCTGAATCTGTATAGCCAATGGGAATCAAATTCTCACACCGGTAAACAAGCATATAATCTCTCGTTCTACTAAGATACTTGAGAATATGCTTTACAGCTTGCCAATGTTTTGGTCTTGGATTTGATTGATATCGGCTGACCATGCCAACTGAATAACAGATATCTGGTCTAGTACAAAGCATGACATACACGAGACTTCCCACTGTAGAAGCATAAGGAACTTGTCTCATCATATTTTTTTCCTCTTGAGTCTTAGGCCTTTGGTCATCAGACAAAGGAACTCCATGTCTAAAATGAAGCAATCCTTTAATGGAGTTTTGCATGCTAAACCGTTCTAGAACTTTATTTATATATCCAGCTTGTGATAAGCCTAGCATCTTATTCTTACGATCTCGCCAAAGCTCGATCCTTAGAATAAAGTTAGCCTCACCCAAGTCCTTCATATCAAATTGGCTTGACAAACAAACTTTAACCGATGACATTACCCCTACATCATTCCCAATGAGTAGAATATTATCAACATAAAGCACTAGGAACATAACTACTTTGTCTCGATGTCTTTTGTACACACATGGTTCATCAAGATTTTGTTCAAAACCAAATAACTTGATTGCTTGATCAAATCTGATGTTCCACGACCTAGATGCTTGCTTAAGTCCATAAATGGACATTTTCAACTTGCATACCATATACTCTTGGTTCTTTGCTATGAAACCTTCCGCTTGCAACATGTATATTTCTTCTTTAAGATTGCCATTGAGAAATGCAATCTTGACATCCATTTGCCAAATCTCATAATCATAATGAGCAGCAATGGATAAGAGAATTCTGATAGACTTAAGCATGGCTACTGGCGAAAAAATTTCATCATAATCAATATCTTCTTTTTGTGTATACCCTTCTGCCACTAGCCTTGCTTTAAAGGTTTCAACTTTCCATCTATCCCTCTCTTCCTCTTGTAAACCCATTTGCAACCAACAGGTTTAATGCCGTTAGGCGCCTTTACAAGATCCCATACATGATTGGGATACATAGAACCCAATGATGTGCATCTATATCATTTATTGCTTCATCATAAGTGTAAGGATCCGATTCAGCCTCTTCTGAGATAGTTTCATATGTTTCTCCCAAACCTATAAATCTTATAGGAGGCCGAACAATTATCCCACTACAATGAGGCACCTGAGTACTAGACATTTCATGGGTAGTATCTTGTGGTGTATCTAATACAGTCACATCATCCCTAGTTTCATCCATTGGTTGTAGAATTACAGGTTCATTCATTTCAGCGAAGACAACTTTACTTCCAGGATTAAAATTATTCACATAATCATCTTCCAAAAATTTGGCATGAGTGCTAACAAACACTTTGTTATCCTTATGATTATAGAATAAATAACCCTTGGTTTCCTTTGAATACCCTAAAAACATGCATACTTCCGTTTTAGCTTCCAACTTATTAGACTTCCCTTTCAACACATGTGTTGGACATCCCCAAATATGGAGATATTTCATACTAGGCTTGCGCCCACTCCACAATTCCTTAAGTGTGTTAGGAATAGATTTTGATAGAACTAAATTTAAAAGATGCATAGCAGTTTTTGGTGCATATCCCCAAAAAGAAAATGGTAAAGTCGAGTAACTCATCATGGACCTAACCATTTCCAAAAGAGTCCTATTCCTTCTTTCCTCTACACCATTTTGTTGGGGAGTTCCAGGTGTAGTCAATTGGGAGAAAATCCCATTTTGAATTAGGTAATCCTTGAAATCCCCAAGAATGTATTCGCCACCTCGATTGGATCGAATGACCTTTAGGCGTTTACTCAATTGAATTTCAACTTCAGCCCTAAACTCTTTGAACTTTTCAAAGGATTCGGACTTCCGTCTCATTAGGTACACATAACCATATCTTGAGTAATCATCCGTGAAAGTGATGAAGTACTCATAACCTCCTTTTGCTTGGGTTGACATAGGACCACATACATATGTATGAACTAATTCAAGTAACTCTTGGGCTCTTCTACCTTTTGCATTAAAAGGTCGTTTGGTCATTTTTCCTTCCAAACAAGATTTGCAAACTGGAAATCCATCAAAGTCCATGGGCTGTAAAAGTCCATCTTTGATTAGTCTTTGAATCCTATTTGAATTAATATGACCCAAACGCAAGTGCCATAGATATGCATCACTAGTAGAAGGAAACATTCTTTTTAATGATTTTACATGAGAGCTACTATCTAATTCAGAATTATATAATTCATGCTTGTCAGGAGTTAAAATATAAAGACCATCCACAATATTGCCAGAACAGATAAACATTTTATCCTTCTTTATTACAACATTGTCTTTCAGGATAACACAATATCCATGTTTACCTAAGTAAGTTGCAGAAATTAAATTCCTACGAACATTAGGTACATACAAACAATCTTCCAATATTAAAACTCTAGACTTAAAGCATAAATTAAACACTCCAACAACTACAACCAGAATCCTGCTCCCGTCAGCCAAAGTTAGAAATAGTTCTCCCTCATTCAACTTTCTGGTCCTCTGGAACCCCTGCAAAGAATTGCAGATATGATTAGTACAACCTGAATCCACACACCAGGAATCTGTTGGATTCTATACTAAACATATTTCAAGAAGAAATGAACTTTTCATACCCTTATTCTTGGCAATCTTGAATGCTGGACAATTTCTCTTCTAATGTCCTTTCTCACCACAATGGAAACACTTTCCTTTGATTTTCTTTCCTTTGTTGGCAACTCCTAAGGCAATTTGTTTACCATCTTTCTTAGTGAAGTCCTTCTTCTTCTTCTTCTTCTTCTTCTTACCCTTGCCTTTCGACTTAGGTTGAGAAGTAGAAGCTTCACCCACATTGGCTTCAACACTAGAAGTACCAAGGATGCCTTCCGCTGCCACTAACTCATTCATTAATTTAGACAAAGAATAAATCTTTTTGTTCATATTATAATTGTGTCTAAATTCCTCTAATGATTCCGGTAGTGACTGGAGTATCATATCCACTTGGGATTCTCCACCAATGTCGGCACCTAAAACTTCTAATGTGTTTAGGTTAGCAATCATCTTAAGACAATGCTCCCTCACTGAACTTCCTGCAACCATTTTGCTATTATAAATTTGCCTCATGGTTTCTTGCCTTGCAGAACGGCCTTGCTCACCAAACATCTCCTTCAGACTTAGCATTATGTCCGAAGCTAGTTCTACATCCTGCATTTGATGCTGTAGAACATTTAAGATAGATGCTAGGATATAGCACTTGGCCATCTCATTAGATTTCTACCAACGATCATATCGCTGTTTTTCCTCAAGAAGAGCATCTAATGAAGGAAAGTTAGGACATGGTTGAGTAAGCACATATTGGTGCTCTTCAGCTGTAAGAACAATGTCCAAATTTCTTTTCCAGTCAACATAGTTGGATCCAGTCAGTTTGTTTTGGTTAAGAATAGCAACAAGTGGGCTAAAAGATGCCATGATTTAAATCTGAAAACAATAAACATGAATATAATAAGTAAATTGGACATTATCAATTTAGCATATAAGCATATAATATGGAACCTTAAGAAAACCATAAAATAATATATGCAACGACAACCCAATCCATGTTTATAATTCCTTGGTAGCAAGTTTATTATAAATACATTAATTGGTTGAGAACTAATCTCATTATTAGTGCTATCATGATAACTCTTATCAAACACTAATAATATGCTGTATTACCTTCAGCCAAACAAGTGGCACAAAGCAAGCAAGGCAAGCATATTTACATCGCACGGAGTAGAGAAAGGTGTGTATCAATCACACCAACACCACGAAGGTGTATCTCACAAGTGGTTACACTGAATTAATCCCTAGGAGGGATGGATACGAACACACAAGCACAAGCCCATAAAGGGCACAAAGCATGGCAAAGCCTAAATCTAGAGAGGCCATCATGGAGATAAAGTATAGAAGCAAGCCAGCAAGCAAACATAGACATGCTAAGGAAACTATCCAAACCCTTTAATATAGGCCTAGACCATAGGTTCTAGATCTACACCCTACCGAAAGGGCCAAAACACAAGAAAGAGAGATATTAAGGGACAAAAAGGGCTAGACTAGGGCATCGCATAGCAACCAACATAGATCCAAGCACACAAGCATGACATGGAGCACATAAACACAGATCTAAGGATAGGGACACATATCTAGGCACAAACTGTTGGAAAAACACATGAAAATATGTTTGTTGGAATTCATAGTTTCAACAACCATGCAGAAAATTAATTTCTAACATCATGAAACTATTGTCCCTAACTCCAAAACTCAAAAGATTTATACAATTTGAAATTGAAGACCGCTATGATACCATTTGTTGGAGAAACACATGAAAATACGTATTTGTATCTCATACAAAACATGCATAGTAGAAAATTAACGAATCTACTTCACTCGCAATTTTTTAACATGTACTATGTAAGTTTCAGAATTTAAGAACAAGAGAGCGTACCTTGGTGCGGTGAAATTCAAAACCAAAAGACTAGAAGTACTTGGGAACACTTTTAATCTTTACTCCAATTTCACTTAATGCCCAAGATGTGTGGTCTCTCAATCAGTTTCCAAGAAGAGAATAGAAGAGTGTCCAACACTCACATACAAACCATTTCATACCTTGTATGTTCTTCATGAAAAACACTTATGGAAAAGACTTATAAATACTTTTTTTTTTTTGAAATTCTGTATGTTTCTCTCCTTATACACAACTGATTATCTAATTGGGCTAGCCATTTGGGCCATTCCAATTGGGCTCTTGTGTGTGGCTTGGAGTGGGACTAAAAGGGACCAATAAGACACTAGCTCCAATGGCCTTGGGCTCTTCTGTCAACTCTTGACAAGTCTAAAGTTACCATTAACTATATTTAATATTACTATATAAATATAGTTGCACTCTAGGCCTTATTTATAAATTATATCTCAAGAGTTTATTGTACATGCAACCCCTTCATAAAATATTCGTAGTAATACAAAGTCATGGATGTAGATTGCCACTTTGAAGATTACAACATCTTAATCCTTGAGTACCCGGTTAAATCCTTTAAGTTATTCATTATATATTTATGAAATCCAATTCCATAAATATATACTTTAGTAACTCCTTACTAAAGTGGTTGGGTCCAACTCTCTGAATAACCAAACCCACTAAACTTATCTCAAGGAAATATTTTGTATTTCAGTTAAGAGACTATAAATTCCATCTTGAGAATATATGTTCCATCAACACTAAATGTGGCTGCTCAACATACTGAGGTTTTGACCGTGACTAATAGATCTCACTCCTGATATATCAAAGCAACCTACACCTCATGATCATGTCCATTATTCTCTTAGGATTTAGAGTTGATGTAAATAGAAGTCGTGAGATTTATTATTCATTTGACAGTCGTTGGGAGAATAATAAATCTCACAACGATCCAGTTCAATATGTTTTAACTCTTAAAACATGTCAACATATCAACTAGAAATCTCCATTTCCATGATCAAGACAAATCATCTTAATTGATATGTTATAGTCTTCGCAGATGAAACGCCCAATTTTATCACCGACTACGAACTACATTTTGAGTTTACAAGGAACTTGTGATTTACATTTTCTGTGACTAAATCACATACAATGCATCCCATGGACTAAGATAATGTCCCATTAGTTCATTTATAAATAGTCTCATATAATTAAACAATTTAATTATTTATGACATGCCAATAAATTGGATTTTAGGGCATAAACCCCAACAATCTCCCACTTACCCTCAAAGACAATTTATCATATACCCGACACTTATCTCCCTTTAGGGTAATTCATAGTTACTCTAAGGCAAGGTTTGGAAACAAGTTTCAGTCAGATTTAATGCATAAATTATCTTTTCTACTACTACTTCTCAAGTATTCATATCTCTCTAATGAGATGATACTTATGCTTAATGTGTATCTTGAAGTCCAACTTCATGGTGTGTATCTTCATCACCTAGGATAAACACATATCTTGAAGTTCAACTTCATGATGTGTATCTTCACCACTTAGGATGAACACATATCTTGAAGTCCAACTTCATGAATCACAATCAAACTACAAATCAGTATTTGTACATCTAGTAATAATCAAAACCTCACTTTGGTGGACAAGCATATAATCCCTCATTCTCCTAAGATATTTGAGTATATGCTTTACTCCCACTAATTAAGTGATCTTTGATTCAATTAATATTTGCTTACCATGCCCACCATAAAATAGATATTTAGCCTAGTATTTAGCATAGCATAAAGACTTCCTATCGAATTAGTATAAGGAACCGTCTTAATATGCTCTTCCTTTCATATGTCTTAGGACCATAATCCTATATAAAGGAACTTCAAACTTAAAAGGAAAGAATCCTTTCTTGAAGTATTACATGTTATACTTGGCTAGAATCTAATCTATTTAAGCAGTTTGAGATAGACTAAACATCCTAAATTCTGAATTTTAACAAAGTTTAATTCTTACGATGTGATCAGTCTTTCCCAAGTACTTTATATTAAACTAGACTAGACAATCAAAACTCCATTGATGACAATAAATCTACATAATCTTAAATGATTAGAATGTCATCAAAATACATTAAGAAATTTATCATTCTATATAGCTTTTACACACATAAGGCCTTTTAATACTTGATCAAAATCAAACAATTTGATTTCTTGATCAAAGATGATATTTTATGATTTAGATGCTTGCTTTAACCCATAAATGGAATTTAAGCAACTTGCATACTAAACACTACTGGTTCTTTGTTATGTACAAGTCTAATTACATCACAAAGATGTCTTTCTCAAGATTGCTACTAAAAGAAGCTTTCTTGAAATCCATTACCATATTTCATCCAAATGAAATATAATGGATAAGAGAATCTATATAGTGTCAAACTTGACTATTGGTGAAAAAATCTTTTCATAATCGAACCATTTCTTTCTGAACAAATCTTTTCGCCACTAGTCTTGACTTTGGAGGTTTGCACCTTCAATTCTATCAATCTCATTTTTCTTGTAGACCTATTTGAGAACAATAGGCTTAATGCCATTAGGCGCCTCTACAAGTTCTAGACTTTAAATAGAATCTAATTCTATTCACATAACGTTGATCCAGTAATCCATATTCATATTATCTATTGCCTCTACGTAGGACCAAGGATCAAATTCATATCCTTGTGGAATGACTTCAAAAGTTTATTCCAAAAGTATGAATTTATTTGGTAATCCTCTCATTACGATAGTGTACCAGTGTACTAGCTATATATTTAGAATAATCTCTTGTGGTGTATCTCATACAACCATTTCATTTCTAAATGTATTTCATAGTCGTCCTATAACAAATTCTGACATTTTCCTTCTAGAACGATTCTATGTTTTTCTTTAATATTATTCACATAGTCATTGTTAAGAAACTTTGTATTTGTACTTTACAAACACCTTATCTTCTTTATGACTACCAAGACAATCTTCTGCAATTCCTTTTGGATACCTAACATAAAAACACATTTTTCTATCTTTTGATTTCAATTTGTTAGACTTCCTTTCTAGCACAAGTGCTGGACATCCCAAAAAGTGGAAGTATCATATACTAGGTTTTCACCCAATCCACAATTTGACAAATGTCCTAGGAATAAAATTTTGAAATCAACTTTAGAAAATGTATAGTAATTATTAGAGTATATCTCCAAAAGAAATAAACAAACGGAAATACTAATCATGTACTTTACTATTTCTAAAAGAGTCTTATTCCTCCTTCATGTATGCACTCACTTAAAAGAAGTTATTGAAACCATATTCCTTTACAATAAAGGAACCCTAGATCATGTTATCCTCTAAATAGAATTCATAGACTGGGAATTTAACAAAATAATGGTTCTAAATGCCCATCTTTCACCAATCTTGAATATCATTTAGATTAATAAGATCTAGACATAAGTGTCAAAACATACTTTCTCTTTAAAAAATAAAACATGTAAATTTTCATCTAGAAAATAATCATGGACAATGCTTTAGCTTTACCAAAACCGGAAACCCTTTCCTTTTGATCATGCTTTTGAGTCTAATTTCCATTTGGCAACTACTAGGACAACTCGCTTGTCCAACTGTTTGGTATTATAATTCCTCTTCTTGCCACCCTTACCTTTCGGTTCAGGCTAAGAATTTGAATTCAATCATATTGATCCTAGCCTTAGCTTTTAGGATATCTTCCGTTGTGTAGAACTCACTCATCAATTCAGATAATATAAAAAGAATTTATTTTCAAAACAATCTGAATTGATCAAATGATTCTAATAAGAACTTGTGGATCATATCCAAATGAGATTAACACTTAATCTCTACATCCAAGAATTCCAATTCATTTTAAAAATAAATATTTTCATTAAATGACATAAAATTGGAACTCCTCAAGATTTTCTTGGCACTCAATATGAATTATATTGAATATCGTCTAGTAGCACAATATTTCATACCAAACATCTCATTTAGACTTAATATAAAGTCTAAATCTAGTACTAACTCTTGCATCTCATGCAGTAGCACAATTGAGATAGGAGCCAATAAAACATTTTTGCATTTCAATGGAGACTATGATCATATCATAAGCTATCTTCCATCAATGCATTATGCATAGGAAATTATGACAATGCTAAATCAAAACATAAATTTGTACTTCAGCTCCTTTAAGCACTATGTCCAAAATTATTTCTTAGTTAATGTGATACAATTAAAATAGTAGCTTGATAACAAAATTTATGACAACTTTATTTTGAGACTATGAACATAATTACAGGGAAATTATGTTTTGCAACCATAATCATATAATATGGAACCCGAAAACCATACTATACTAGGTGCAACGACAACCTAATCCCGCAATTAATATTCCTCGGAAGCGAGGTCATACCAATCACTATGATCAGGTGAGAATTATTCTCATTATTAATGCTATCATGGTAACTCTTACAAAAAAATTTTTTTTTGCCGTTTTTCCTTTAGCCTCTAAGTAATAATGACATAGCTCCGAAGGGAGGTTAACATTACACTTAGTCTAGTGTACACCATTGCCTAGAATCAATGTGAATTACCAAGTAACTCCACGGAAGCGTGGTCGTTCTCAATGTAAAACACACTTCATCCATCATTAAGAAATTTAATATGTAGTATCATGAATTAAACACCCTCCGAAGAGAGCAAGGCATATACGCCAAGGCGAGGTGCCTAATCACACTACTATAAATCGGCAATGGAGGCCGTGAGAATCAACCCTTGAATCTCTCTCCCACTAGAAATTTTAAAGCAAGTGGATTGTCCTAAAAACATTGTGATCTAATCACAATTTTAACCCTACACATCAAATGTGTTTAATTGTTTAAATTCGATGTGATGTTACTAAGTCATGTCACTATAGCGTAACGAACATTTGCGCAATCACAAAGAAGTTTAACCTTGTAATCCGTGAAATAAATACCCTCTACATGGAACGCAAGACTTGAAGTCAAGACAAGGTATCTATTCACATTACAATAAACTTAACAAAAAGGGTTATTTAAGCACTCCTACTCGTTATTTGGGTTTTTCTTAGATAATTGTGATCCCATCACAACTTATAACCTTGCACTTGTTCAAGACTCTAATCTCATTAGAATCACTAACTAAAATGGAAGTCCTGAACTATTTAGGATTCCTTAAACACTAATGAATCACAAATTAGTTATAAAGAACTCTATCCTCAATTTCCTAAATGAAAAGTTCTAATCTCATTAGAAACTATATACCTTTTAATTAATCTTTAATCTCATTAAAACTTCTAATTAAAATAAATTAAGGACTTTTAAACATACAACAATTCCAATCTCATTAGAATGTCTGTTAAAAGACAAGTCCCAAACTATTTAAGACTAAGAGTTCTATTTAACTAATATCTTTGATTTCATTAGGTCCTTTAGTTAGAACCATGTGTAATCTCATCACACACATCCTTGTTCTTTATATATGTGAAAAACACTTAGAAAAAAATTTCTGAATACCTAGTTCTCGATCAATCGAGAATGTACCTTGATCGATCGAGAAAAGTTTTGGCTGCTCGATCGACCCTCGACAGATTCTCGATCGATTGAGAAAAAATTCCACGAAGCTCGATCGATGTTCGACAGATCCTTGATCGATCGAGAAAAATTCTGCCAGCTCGATCAATACTCGACAGATGCTCGATCGATTGAGCATCGCGAAATTTGAATTTTCCAGAATTTTTCTAAGACAGTTTTTAAACGTTTTCATCAACAAAACAACCATCATATGAACATAATGGACAAAGATTGATATCTAAACGGAATATCATTGATGCTATAGCCTTGAAATTCTGTTTAACATACTTAAACTCAAAATTAAACAGCATCATAACATCAAAATTAATTTTCATCAAATCATAGTTTCAACAACCATGCAGAAAATTAATTTCTAACATCATGAAACTATTGTCCCTAACTCCAAAACTGACAAAACATGTTATACAATTTGAAATTGAAGACCGCTCTAATACCATTTGTTGGAAAAACACATGAAAATATGTATTTGTATCTCATACAAAACATGTGCAGCAAAAAATTAACGGATCTACTTCACTCGCAATTAATAACATGTACTATGTAAGTTTCAGAATTTAAGAACAAGAGAGCGTATTTTGGTGCGGTGAAATTCAAAACCAAAAGACTAGAAGTACTTGGGAACACTTTTAATCTTCACTCCAATTCGACTTAATGCCCAAGATGTGTGGTCTCTCAATCAGTTTTCAAGAAGAGAATAGAAGAGTGTCCAACACTCACATACAAACCATTTCATACCTTGTATGTTCTTCATGAAAAACACTTATGAAAAAGACTTATAATTTTTTTTTTTTTTTGAAATTATGTATGTTTCTTTCCTTATACATTACTGATTATCTAATTGGGCTAGCCTTTTGGGCCATTCCAATTGGGCTCTTGTGTGTGGCTTGGAGTGGGATCAAAAGGGACCAATAAGACACTAGCTCTAATGGTCCTTAGGCTTTTCTGTCAACTCTTGACAAGTCCAAAGTTACCATTAACTATATTTAATACCACTATATAAATATAGTTGCACTCTAGGCATTATCTATAAATTATATCCCAAGACTTTATTGTACATGCAACCCCTTTATAAAATATTCGTAGTAATACAAAGTCATGGATGTAGACTACCACTTTGAAGATTGCTACATCTTAATCCTTGAGTATCCGGTTTAATCCTTTAAGTTATTCATTATATATTTATGAAATCCAATTTCATAAATATATACTTTAGTAACTTCTTACTAAAGTGGTTGGGCCTAACTCTCTGAATAACCAAACCCATTAAACTTATCTCAAGGAAATATTTTGTATCTCTGTTTAGAGACTATGAATTCCATCTTGAGAATATATGTTTCATCAACACTAAATGTGGCTGCCCAACATACTGAGGTTTTGATCGTGACTAATAGATCTCACTCCTGATATATCAAAGCAACCTACATCTCATGATCAGGTCCATTATTCTCTCAATATGTTTTAACTCTTAAAACATATCAACATACCAACTAAAAATCTCCATTTCGATGATCAAGACAAATCATCTTAGCTGATATGTTATAGTCTTCGCAGATGAAACGCCCAATTTCATCACCGACTACGAACTACATTTTGAGTTTACAAGGAACTTGTGATTTACATCTTCTGTGCTTAAATCACATAAATCACATACAATGCATCTCATGGACTAAGATAATGTCCCGTTAGTTCATTTATAAATAGTCTCATATAATTAAACAATTTAATTATTTATGACATGAAAATAAATTGGATTTTAGGGCACAAACCCCAACACAAACATGTAGATCTAAGCATAAATATGGCAAAGAACACATAGGCATGTAGATCTAAGCATAAACATGGCGAGGAGCCTAAAATCATGTGGATCTAAGCACAAACACTAAATGTAGACATATCCTAGTCCAAGAAGGCTAGACCAACAATATCAAAGCGATAAATCATGGCATACACAATGAAATATCCTAGAAAAACTATAAAGACATGCTAGGAAGCAAGAACATTCTAGGAAAAATAATAAAGCATTTTATGGAAAGCAAATAGACATGCTATGAACAAAAATAAAGCAAAAGGTGTAGATTGTAGCTAAAAGCTACATCTACACCCTTTAAACCTTAAATCCAAGGTGTGGAACCAAGGAGAGGAGGATTGGGTGCAAGAACACTACCTTGATGATTGTAGAGAAAAGATGAGAATCTAAGGTGTTTGGATGTGTATAAGATAGAAATGAGAGAGAGAGAATCTACCCAGAAACTGCCCAAAACCTTTTTTTTTTTTTTCAAAATGAGGGGTTTGGGGGTATTTATATGGAAAAAATGACCCTTCGGCTTTCGGCACACCTTGTAGGGCCGCCAGCCACCCTCCTGACATTAGAAGTTTTGACCTTTTCTTGGTTTAGTTTGGCCTTCCTTTACTTGAATTAAGCTGATCTTGGTGTCCCTCGAAAGCTCTGGATGTCTAGTTTCCAAAACACTAAAGAAATTGAAAATCTGAAGGTCGGAACAAAAGTTATGGCCTCGGGAAGTGTGGTAATGCGCTTTTTACAATTTTCTAGATATCTCTATCGTTTTAACTCCGGTTTCGACTCATGAATAGTCATTGGAAAGAGAATTTGATAATCTTTGCAATGGAGCTAGTCCCAAACTATTTTGATAATTAGATCAAAATTAGGGTTTTTGGCGCCCTTGGGAGTCAACCTTGGGTTAAAATTGGTCAAAATTGACAAAAATCACCAAGTAGCTCGGATTTGGTGTAGAAACATGAAAAATGTTGTTTGGGATGATTTTGACCAATTTTGACTTTCAATCAACCTAAGATTGACTAGGGGCATTTTGGTAAATTTGACCTAAAATGGCACTTCGAGTGCTTTGATGTTGATTAGGTTAAACCATGTCAGTCTAGATGCTTTCACGACCCTGTGGAGAAAATATAATATTTTTAGAATTTTTGGGGTTTGGCATGCAAATCAAGGGTAGAAAAAATACGATGTCTATAGTTGCCCCTTCTTTATTAGACATCTCAAGTGCAATTAAAGGTGTTTGATAAATAATGTGATTCCACATTTTGTTGTCCCAAAATTGTGTGATGAAACTATGCTATTCATGGATCGAAACTGGTTTTACCTAACAAGGTTAAGCTGCTGCAATTGATTCGGCCAAAATTCTCTAACTTGGTTCTCGGAATTGGGCAAGAAACTCTAGCTTTTTTTTTGGTCAAAGGTCAACTGGGTCAATGCTAACCGGCAGCTCTTGTAGGTGCGCCGAGCAGACCTGGCGGCCCTACAAGGTGCATCGGGCTGCCCAGGCTATACAAGGCCTATAAATGGGCCCTAAAGCCTGATTTTGACCTTTCTGACTACATTTCTCTGAATTCTCACTTCTAAAAAGTTCTCTAGAGCAAGTCGTGGTCTAGCGGGTCCAGCTTTCAACTTTAGTTTTGCATTTGAGGTCAGTGTCTATTTTCTTTTTCTTTTTTATTTTCTACAAGTATGTTAGTAGCAAAGCAAGTAGGAAAGCATGCTAATACTTTTTTTAATTATTTTTCTTCATATATGTTTTTTTGTTTTGTTTTTATTAGCTATGCCATGATGATGTTGGAAAACCTATCTCTTCACATGTTTAAGTAGCATAGGCGAGCTTGCATATGTTGGATGCTATGAAACACTAACAAAACTAAAAGAAAAGCTAGGTAAATATGAGAGACTATGCATGAAAAGATGGAAATTTTTGAGAGGATTAAAAATGTGAAAACAATGCGATTTTGAGGAGGGTAGTTTTGGAAAACATAGTATTAAATGGTCGTGGTTGAATTTGAATCTTGGTGAGACTAAACGGCCGTGGTTGGATTTGAATCCCAATGAGACTAAATGATCGCGGCCGAATAAGAATCATGGAGAGAGGCTGTTAGGATTAAATGGTTATGGCCAAATTTAAATCCTGGTGAGATTAAATGGTCGTGGTCGAATCTAAATCCCGGTGAGACTAAACAATCGTGGCCAAATCAGAATCTCGAAGAGATGTTCTTAGGATTAAATGGTTGTGGTTGAATTTGAATCCCGCTCAGATTAAACGACTGTGGCTGAATCTGAATCCCGGTGAGACTAAACGGTCGTGGCTGAATTTAAATCTCGGAGAAAGTCAAATAGGATTAAACGGTCGTGGCAAAATCTGAATCCTGGTGAGACTAAATGGTCATAGGTGAATCTGAATCTCAAAGAGAGGCTGTTAGGACTAAACGGTCATGGCCAAATTTGAATCTTGATGAGAATAAACGATTGTGGCCAAATTTGAATCTCAAAGAAAGGCTATTACGATTAAACGGTCACGACTGATTCTAAATCCCAATGAGACTAAATGGTCGTGGCCGAATCTGAATCTCAAAGAGAGGCTGTTAGGATTAAACGGTTGTGGCCGAATCTGAATCTTGGTGAGACTAAACGGTCATGGCCGAATCTGAATCTTGGTGAGGCTAAATGATCGTGGCCGAATCTGAATCTTGAAGAGAGGCTGTTAGGATTAAATAGTCATGGCGAAATTTGAATCTTGGTGAGACTAAACGATTATGGCCGAATCTAAATATCGAAGAGAGGCTGCTAGGATTAAACCGTCGAGGCCGAATCTGAATCCCAGTGAGATTAAATGGTCATGGTCAAATCTAAATCTCAGAGAGAGGCTATTAGGATTAAACGGTCGGGGCCGAATCTGAGTCCCAGTGAGACTAAACGATCGTGGCCAAATCTGAATCTCAAAGAGAGGCTATTAGGATTAAATAGTTGTGGCCGAATCTGAATCTAGAAGAGAGGCTATTAGGATTAAACAGTGATGGCCGAATCTGAATCCCGGTGAGACTAAACAGTTGTGTTTGAATCTGAATCTTAAAGAAAGCCATTTTGAATAGTTTTGATATTTTTGGGGCAAAAGAGATAGGATCAAATGGTCGTGGCAAAATTTGAATCCTAAGAGAGGTATTTTTTGAAACATTTTGATATTTTTCAGAAAACAGAGATAGGATTAAATGGTCACGGCCGAATTTAAATCCTAAGAGAGGTATTTTGAAAATTTTTAATATTTTTGAGAAACAGAGATAGGATTAAATGTTCGCGCTCGAATTTGAATCCTAAGGGAGGCATTCTAGAAAATTTTGATATTTTTGAGAAAAGAGAGATTGGATTAAATAGTCACGGCCGAATTTGAATCCCAAGAGAGGAATTTTGAAAAATTTAGATATTTTTGAGAAAACAGAGATAGGATTAAATGGTTGCGGCCGAATTTAAATCCTAGGAGAGGTATTTTGAAAAGTTTTGATATTTTTGAGGAAAAAGAGATAGGATTAAATGGTTGCGTCCGAATTTGAATCCTAAGAGAGGCATTTCAAATTTTTTTGATATTTTTGAGGTAAAAGAGATAGAATTAAACAGTCATGATCAAATTTGAATCCCAAGAGATGTATTTTGAAAGTTTTTGATATTTTTGAGGCAAAAGAGATAGGATTAAATGATCATGGTCGAATTTGAATCCCAAGAAAGTTATTTTGAAAATTTTGATATTTTTGAGAAAACATGACATTTTGGTATGAACATGCATGATATGTGTCAGGCAGTAGGGCTAGTCATACTTACCTATTTACTTGCATTGCCAAGTATTTTTAGGCTTACTAATCAGTCTTGGGTTTGCTTCCACAGGTTATGTCTCAATGGACAAAATTCGGTAGTGCTCGCGAGAAGGCTCCTACCATTGCTCCATTTCGAGCTGGTTCGTCTAGTAGCGATGACAACACTATTTCAGCCTGTGTTCAGTTAGTACGGACCCTTCAGATGTGCTTTGACTGAGGTGGTGATGACCCTGCACCCCTGGGGGCATATGTATAGCACATCATACTAGGAGTTGATGTTCGGTGGAGATGGCTAGTGCTTCGTCTTAGTCCCGCACTAGTTCGGGAGGTGGTTCTTTATAGCTCCCTTGGATTGTGGAGGGAGGAGGCCTAGGGGGTGATGAGCTAGATGATGAGCTCCTCTTTGACGTAGATGCTGACTTGGAGGTTGATGACAGGGTTCTAGGCACTCCGAGGTGCCCTTCTTGTAGACCATGGTTTCCGCCTTGTTTGTTTGGGGCCGAGGCTTATCCTGGAGAGGTCGATGATAGTATAGACGATACTCATCTTCAGCATGGTCTGAAGAGGCATCATTTCACTCAGATTTGGAAGGCTCAGGTATGCTCCCTTTTGTCTTTCAATTGTCAAATCTAAACATGTAGATTTGCATGCTAATTGGTAGCTTTTTTGATTTCGAGTGTAGGCCGCTAACAAGATTCGTGGTCATGGGGCCTGGTCTTCATTCCTTCTCCGTTTGTTCGACCCCAGGACAGATGCTCGCTATCGTGGCTTTTTTATTGTGCAGGGCTTTAAGGAGTTCCTTTGGATTCCTCACTCTTCCATGAGGCATGTTATGCTGGAGACTTTGGTGCAACGATTCCACGCAAAGACTGACACCTTTCATCTAAGTTGTGGGGAGTATGCAGTCTTTCCATTTAATTGGACGGCCATCTTAGGCCTTAGATTAGGTGGGTATTTGGTCCTGACCGAGTTTGTAGATTTTGATATTGCGAGCGAGCTCTTGGGCATTTGCTATCTCCTTACCCTAGTGAGGAAACAGTACTTTGGACTTACCAATGAGCCTTAGATCCACATGGAGTGGCTGAGGGTGAGCATACCTTGGGAGGCAAAGTTGGACGACATTGCGCTCAGGCAGTTGTTTTTCTATTTCATTGATAGTTACCTGTTTGGCAATAACTAGTCGGTGTTGACTTGCAAGCTGTTAGGAGCCATGAGAGTAGTGTTAGATATAGGGGCCTATGATTGGGGGTCCCTTTCTTATGGATTCTTCATTGCTTTCCTGAGGAAGGCTTCACGATATGGCTTTAGGAGCTTAAAGGGTTGCGGGTAGATTTTGAAATGGTGGGCATATGGGTATATCATGTCCTTGCGTCCACAGTATTCTGGCTTTCTTCAAAGATATATCCTAGGGCATATGCCTGGTCCCTTTACACGATCATTTGAATTGTTTTGACATAGTCATTCACTATCAGCACTGCGTTGGATTATGTCACTTGGGGCGAGATACTCAACCACCCCAATGATGGGCAGTTATTGGCTAGGCGTGAGATTACCCATGCTATGGCTGAGTCATATGCGCAGCATTGGTTCTGGGCTTTATCGAGCTAGGAGTTCTTCTTAACTGAGAGGACCTATCATCAAGGTATGCTAGTCTCCAGAGTGCCCAAGGACCCACCTTAGGAGCTGTTGATGCCCGGCCTAGATCAGAATGGGGCGGAAAAAACCGCCGCCATCATCGCGGGCCCTCGTTTGACCACCCGTCGTGGCGACAGCTCCTTCGTGCGTGGGGCCTCGTTGGAGGGCCCCTCTCGATGTGTATGGTGTTGTTGTTTGTGCGGAGCTTCGGGTGCTCTCTCTTTCGATGAAGGAAGGTAGGTTTACCTTTGGTTTTATGGAAGGAATTTGGGCCAAGTTTTAAGGGATTACCAAAGGTAAGTGGAGTCGCCACCAACTATTGGGTTTTTCTAAGGTGTGATTGGTCACCTGTTTCTAGTTGATTTTAGGGAATTTTTCCTAATCTAATGTGGATGGCAAAAAATCTTGATTCTTAGGTTTGGAAGTTTGGTTACGTGTGGGGAAGGCGTTAGGCACCCCACGACGCCTGTCCAAGGATAGTCCTTTGTTTTGATAAAACCTTAATTTTCAAAAATTGGCAGTAAAAACATGATTTCGGCATTGGCTTTCGGGGCTTTGCATGCATGGGGCCTTTGAGGTTTGGCTTTTGAATGGGTGTGGTCCCAATCTATGCTTTCCTAAGGCTTTGGAGCAAAGTGAGATTTCCACGGTGAAAATCTGGCGACATGTCACCTTACTTTTGCAGCGAAAATTAGTCATCGCTTTGCCTTAGGTGACACGGACTGTGACAATCACATCGGAAGGGGGCAAGTAAGTATATATATACATACATACATCATGCACATTGCAAGCACACATAGTAGGAAAATAAATGCCGACATCCCTAGAGCATGGCCCAAAATATAAGTGCAGGAAATAAACAGGGGTTGCCATACTCTAGAGATGAAGACGAATGGTACAAAGCATGATGTACCTAATACAAACCATCTAAGAGAGAAAGGGAGGGGGAAGGAAGGGGTTTAAAAGAGTACAAAACCAAAGGGAAAAGCTAAATCCTAAACCTACTGACTGTAGCCGCCCTGCTCAAAAGAAAATGATTGCACTAGCACCCATTTTGCTTGCGCCTAGGAGACTGTGCCCTAGCTTCGTGTGTCCTTGTTCCATGTGTGTACATGCAAAGGCAAAGACAAGAAAACAGCAAACAAGCAATGGAAGGAAATGATGCAAAGAGCATATGAAATAGGCATAAAGTAGGTAAGCGTGATAGGCACAACAAGCAAAGAAACAAGGATGCGAGCAAACAAGCAAAAGAGATAGTAAACAAACGAGCAAGAAAGCAAACAAAAGGTGGTGTTCGTGAGGGAAAAATGTAGGTTTGGATCGGATGTCCATAGCTTCATTGTGTTGAAGCATGGATGGCACACTAGCAAGCAAGACTCATGCATAGACATGTAAGCAAGCATTTAAAGATGCATACAAAGCCAACAGGTGGCACAAGCAAACATGGTAAGCATATCATCGCATGGAGTGGAAAAGGGAAAAGGTTCACATGGAGTGACTCGGCCTCCGAAGATGCATCCCAAGTGGTTACACTCGAATAAGGCCTCGTGGGCGTCGAATGTAACCAAACAAGATCAAGCCCGCGGAGGGCATCAAACATAGCAAAGCTTAGAACAAAAGAGGCTAACACAGGCATAAAGCATAGAAACAAACAAGCATAGACATGCAAAATAAGGTGATCAAAACCCTTTGATATGAGCCAAGGTGTATGGACGATGACAAAGGCCATTGGGTCTAGATCGAGTCCGAACCAATAGGCCAAAACACAAGAACGTAAGATAAAGCGACAAAAGAGCTACAATAGCACATGGCATGACAAACATAGCCAAGGTCTAGGCACAAAACATGGCGTAGAGCACACAAGCACATGGAAAGCTAAAGTAAAGCACGTAAAACATAGATCCAAGCACACAAGCATGTGAAAACATAGATCAAAGCATAAGCCTGGCAACACGTGTGTGAACAAGTGAAAGCTAGCACATAGACATGGTAGAACTTGGATTCAAGCTTATGAGCATGTATGGATGCAGATTTAAGCATAAAACATGGTGAAAAGTACACGAACACATAGATCAGAGCAAAGCATAACCATAGACATGATATCAAGCATGTGAGCACATAACCCTAACTCCTAGTGAGTCCGATTAGGCCTGAAGAGATATTAGAGCAAACCTCTTCCCTTCCAATTCAGGTGGAGATAAAAGTCACATCATACTTTTCTGGGACACGATGGCTATCCTGGTAAGGGAAAGGTCTTGGTATGCGGATGACCACGCCTTCTTGAGTTTGCAAATTTGGTGCCAGGGAGAAGATCTTTAGGCTAATGATGACTAGGCTAGGCAGAGTAGCTTCTAAAGCTTCTGGGCTAGGAGCCTCAAAGATTCCTTGGATAGGCTTTGGTAGAACTAGAGTTTCAAAACCTCGAATGGTAGGCATGATAGAGGTTCCCTTCTAGATAAATCCTAGAGATGGCTTTGCGATTGAAGGCAGTGCCAAGACTAGAGGAGTAAAGCCTTCAATGGCTGGTGTGGCTTGTTTTTTCTTTGAAGCTCGCGCCCCTAAGTCCATAGGTGATTCTATAATCTCTTCGATAGTGATCGAAGTCAGAGGAGTTGGAGGCATCTTACACAAGTGCTCTTGCAAGTATTTGTCCCAATCTTTCCTTGATCCTACCGTCATAGCAGTGTGGCTTGTTGCTTAGGTACTTGGAGGGCATAGGCTGGCTACCCTACAATCATTCCTTTTCATGACCTCTTTTTTGATTAAGATAATACCACAATCGACTAGACTCTGAACTTGTGCTCGAAGCACTTTGCAATTGAATGAGGCATGTCGGTCCCTATTGTGACAAAATAAGCATATTCCCTAGTTGAAACCTAGAGCTCCTATGTTCTCGAGAACAATGTGACTTTCTTGGGCTAGGGCTCGTAGCATGGCTTTCCAAGTGAATGAAAGGGATAAGAAATCTAGGATCCTCTCCTTCACTATAGAGATGGCATTCACATTCCCTTCCTGATGAGGAGGTAAGGGGTTAGTGATGACATTCGGCCCGGTCATGTTGTTGAATTGTACTAACTTGTTGTGGATGAGATCTTGGATTCGGTGCCTTAATTGTGTGCATTCTTCTAAGGTATGACTTTTGGCTCCAAAATGGTGTTCGCCTTTCTTGGATGGATCAAAACCATGTAAAGGAGGACCATCTCTGGGCCTCGCAAATAATGGAGTCACTAGCTTTTTCTCCAATAGATAAGCATAAAGCTCTGCCATGGGCATGGGAAATGGAGAGAATTTCCATGGCTCTACCTGAAGGAAAAATTTTGGTTTTGTATCTCATACAAAACCCACAGCGGAAGCAACGAACTAGGATCTATTTCATTCATGATTGATAACGTGCACAATGTAAATTTCAGAATTTAAGAATAAGATAGCGTACCTTGGTGTGGAGAAATTCAAAACAAAGATTAGAAGCACTTGGGAACACTTTTAATCTTCACTCCAATTCCACTTTACGCCTAAGATGTGTGGTCTCACAATCAGTTTTTCAAAGGGAGAATGAAAGTGTGTCTCACACTCTCTCACACACCGTTTCTTTTTCTTTTCTAATCTCTTCTAATAAAAATTCTGTATGTTTCTCCCTTTATAACTAACTGATTATCTAATTGGGCTGGCCTATTGGGCCTTTCCAATTGGGCTTTAGTGTGTGGCTTGGAGTGGGATCAAAAGGGACCAATAAGACACTAGCTCCAATGGGCCTTGGGCTTTTCCGTCAACTCTTGACAAGTCCAAAGTTACCATTAATTATATTTAATACAACTATATAAATATAATTGCATTCTAGGCCTTATTAATAAATTATATCCCAAGACTTTATTATACATGTAACCCCTTCATAAAATATTCGTAGTAACACAAAGTCATAAATGTAGACTGCCACTTTGTAAATTACTACATCTTATCCTTGAGTACCCGGTTTAATTCTTTAAAGTTATTCATTATATATTTATGAAATCCAATTTCATAAATATATACTTTAGTAATTTCTTACTAAAGTGGTTAGGCCTAACTCTCTGAATAACTGAAACCATTAAACTTATCTCAAGGGAATATTTTATATCTCCATCAAGAGACTATGAATTCCATATTGAGAATATATGTTCCATCAACACTAAATGTGGCTACCCAACATACTGAGGTTTTGACCGTCACTTCAGGTCTCACTCCTGATATATCAAAGCAACCTACACTTCATGATCAGGTCCATTATTCTCTCAGGATTAAGAGTTCATGCAAATAGAAGTCGTGAGATTTATTATTCATTTGACAGTCATTAGGAGAATAATAAATCTCATAGTGGTCCTATTCAATATGTTTTAACTCTTAAAACATATCAACATATCAACTAGAAGTCTCCACTTCCATGATCAAGACAAATCATCTTAGTTGACACGTTATAGTCTTCGCAGATAAAATGCCCAATTTCATCACCGACTACGAACTATAAATTCTGAGTTTACAAAGAACTTGTGATTTACATCTTCTATGACTTTTCACATAAATCACATACAATGCATCTCATGGACTATATGATAATGTCCCATATTCATATTACCATTATTTTAGAAAATAATAAAATAACTTTATCAATCACAATATTAAGTCATACATCATGTCATACATAATGTCATACATAATATCATACATAGCATCATACAATAGGATTTAAGGGCACAAATCCTAACACTACCTTGGGACTTCGGGGTTGATCAGGCCTTTCCCGCTAATTGAATGCTTAGTAAGGTGCTTGGATTGGCTGAACCTGTTACTAATAAGGCTGGTATTTAGGGTTGTATAAGCAGAATTGACACCCCTTGGTCCTTCAGGTGCTTTGTCAACCATATGAACATCGACTTCCTTCCCTTTGCATTTGGTTGCCTTCTTTACCTGTTAATCTATCATAGAATTCAAAGCCTCAAGATCGACTATCTTCTTACTCCTAATACCTTCATCAATACGCTTCCTAATAGGAATTAGGCTTGCGAAGTGAGTGACTTGCGCACTGATCACCTTCTCGTAGTAAGGAGGATTGAGGTTATCAATGAACCATTTAATCATTTCATCTTCCATCATAGGAGGAAGCACTTGGGTAGCTAGCTCACACCACCTTTGGGCATACTCTTGAAAAGATTCCTCACTCTTCTTTTCTGTCATCTGAAGAACTGTGCAGTCGAGAGCTATCTCAGTATTGAACTGGTAATACTCCAAGAAGGCATTGGCCATCTTTCTCTAGTTGGAGGTCTTTTCCAATCTCATATACCATGTGGCTGCAAGGCTAGTCAAGCTATCATGGAAAATCTGGCAAGCAAGGATGATTGTCTTTATAGGGTGCCATCTTCCTACAAAACATGCATAGATAGGCACAAAGATCTCCAGTGTTGTCACACTTGACGAACTCGGGTGCCTTGAACTTGGGAAGCATAATGACTTGGGGGAAATTGGTTAGACTGTCTAGATCGACACTTCCTTGGTTGCTAGAGCCCTTTGAGGTCTTATCCTTAGGAGGATATACTTTTTAGTTATTCCCTTGTAGGGTGAATGGTGGTGTGGTTTGGCCTTGACTCGGATCTAGTAGAGGCTGATTCTCATTTTCAGAATAGGGTGTAGAGCCCTCCAGAATGGAACCAGTTGGATCTTGGTTCCCTTCTACAACTAGTTGTTGCATCATGCACATCATTTTTGCCATCTGTTCTTTCATCTGCATGAACTCGGAAACATTTACTTAAGAAGCTAAAGGATAACTGGTAGACATCTCTCTGGCATGAGACCTAGTGGTGATGGGATCACGATGCGATGGTAACTTGGACTATTTCTTTTGAGCAATCTTTCCTTTTTATGATCCTGGAAAGAAAAAGGATGGGATGGGAAAGAAATGGGGTACATTTGAAAATTTGACAATGTGGAAACACAAAACAAACCTGAAGTTAGTTTATGTTCTTGCTCATTTAAAATGCACCTATCATTTTCAAAATATTGGCTTGGACCCTTGATCGGGTATTTATCATGGTGAGTTTCTATAGTGATGTGGAATTAATGCACATGCTTGGCAAGTAATCGAAACTCTATTGATTACATTAAGAGTAATGCTTTTACAAAATTTGGCTTTTTACAATGCCCTAAGATTATGGGCTATAGACAATGGCTCCAACAGTGGGCCTTTTACAATACAAGGAAATTCAAATTTACAATGAAGAGGCTTCATTCTGAATGGTCTTGAATTTTCGGAGAAGATCTTGAAATCTTGGCAATGTCCTCCTTGGCGCGGAGTTTCGGCTACTAGCCACAAATTTTATCAGTACACATTTACATGATGGAGCCATTAATGTATGCATGCATGCCCTTATAGGGTTGGAAACCCTTAGGAATTGGGTATGATCTAATGTGTGAGCAACGGGGTTGCTTTTCCCTAGGGGTTAATCACAGATGCTGGGTAAACAGGATGGATAGAACCTAGAGTAGAGCATGACTCTTTGATGCAAGCAAAAAGAGCAAACCTGCGAACGAAAACTGGAAATTTTCCCCTCAACTCGTTTCGAAAACAATCATATGAAGGATATCCTACCCTAGGCAAGGGTGTTCACTTGGATTTGGCTCTTCCTAGTCCTTATGGTTCTGACATAGTCTAGGCCAACTATATGAGACACAGCTTAACTGGTAAATTGGTCCTATTCTTAGGGGGAACCTCAATCATCTAATCCTTCCCTTCATAGAAATTATGGGATAGAGTGGATCAAGGGGGCCTTTTTAGCATAATCTTGTCCACCCATGGACCTAAGAAAAGCATTCAATTCAGCATTAGCCTTCAATGCTGAGCCCGGGTTTGACCCAATATAAGGGCTGATGTTATGCATTTTGAAATGAAAGGGGAAAGACTTTCCAAGCACAATAGATATAAGCACAGATAAAGGTGTACCAAAAATAAATCTTACTACCCTAGGTTCGCACATGACAGGGAAAGTTGTAAAACATGCTTTAGCAGTAGAGCTTCACACATACGAAAATACCTCAAACCCAGTTTTTGGATTACCGTTTTTGGAAAATATTTTTGAGTTTTGAAAATAGTTTACTATGATATAGTAAAAGAAATTTTCAAAAAAGAAAGCCCTGTAGGCTAATTCCAATTTCAATCCTTTTGAAAGTCAATGTCCAAAGATTAGGATTTATCAAAAGCTCTAAAGGCTAAACTCTCTAAGTGTCCCTAGTGGAGTCGCTAGTTTGTCAACGCCTTATGGCAACTCAACCATCCATCGCGGTGACGCTCACTTTCCACCTTTTATCTTGGCCTCGGTGCAAAAGGATGATGGTATAAAGGTGTGTCATACCTCGGGTGTGTGACTGGAATATGAGCCAATTTTATGGAAATTACCAAGGGTAAGTGTAGTCGCCACCTATCATTGCATTTTTCTATGGTGTGATTGGTCACCTGACTCTATTTGATTTTACTATCGATCCTAGGTTAAGAAAAAGGGCATTTTTCCTAATCTAATGTAGATGAGCAAAAATCTTAATTCTTGAGTTTAGAAGTCTAGTTACGTGTGGGGAAGGTGTTAGGTACATTACAACGCCTGTCCATAGACAGTCCTTTTTTTTTTCTTTTTTTTTTGTAAAATTGTAATTTAAGGACATTGACAATTCAAAATAAGCTATTGGTATTAGCTTTTGGGGCTTTAAATGTGTTGGGCTTTGAGGTTTGGTTTTAGAATAGGCATGGCCTCGATCGATGCTTTCTAAGGGTGTTTGGAATTGTAGCCAAATTTCCACAGCGAAAATTTGGCAGCATTTCACCTTTTTCTTGTGGAGGAAATTTGACAGCGCTTCGCCTCAAATGCATCATAGCACGCCAAAAGCTATTCTCACCAAGCTTTCGATGTGAGAATATGGCAATGAGGATGCTCCATTTTCACGGAAAAAATATGGCAAAGTTTCGTGTTTAGTGCACTATAACACATCGGCATGGTTTCGCGTTTGTGTATACGGCCGTATCGACATGCTCATACTATGATGAGCTGAAGCCCTTCAATAAAGCATCAAACATATTAATGTGTATACACGGGGAAACCAACGTCACTTGGTGACATGGATCAAGACAATTACACTATGATGATCGTGCACACAACAAAGCATGAATATGCACCTATGGCAATCACCTTGAGCACATGCCCACACTACAAGGTCAAGAGCTCTCATGACTAGAAAGGGTCACTCACGTAGCCACGAGAGTCCATCATACAAAGTGCACAACCACCCCCCCACACACACACACACATATCATGCACAATGCAACCACACAAAGCGGGAGAGGAAATCAAACATTGCCAACATTCCAAGGGTATGACCCATCAAGGATAGGAAATGTAAAACGAACATTGCCATACCTAGGGAACACAACCCAAGCAAGGAGCAGGAAAATAAAAGGGTACAAGGAGAGGGGGAACCCTAATACATGCTCCAGAGAAGAGGCTTAGAGAGAGAGAGAGAGAGAAAGAGAAGACCGCTTTGGACAAGGAGAGGGGGAATCGTAATACATGCCTCCAATCTATTGGTCATTGCCCTTTTTGCTTGTGCCTAGGAGGTTGCACCCTTGATTTAAACATCCTTGCTCCGTGCGTGTACATGCAAAGAAAAAAGAAACAAGCCAGCAAACAAGCAAAGAAACAAAAGGAAGGGAAAACATGCTAAAGACAAGCTAGGAAAAGATGCCAAACGAGGGCAAACAAACATGTGAAGCACACGAAGAGGAAAACAAACATGTTATCAAACAAAAGAGGGTGTCGTAGGAGGACAAATGTTGGTTTGGATTGAGTGTCCATAGTTCTATTGGATTGGAGTATGGATGACACATAGACTCATGCATGAACATGTAGGCAAGCGTGCAAAGATGCAAAGAAGCACACAAAGTGAAACGGGTGGTGCAAAGCAAGCAAGGTAAGTATATCAACATCACACAGAGTGGAGAAGGGTGTGTATGAAGCATACCAACACCACAAAGGTGTATCTCATAAGTGGTTACACCCAATTAATCCCTTGGAGGGACGAATGTGACCACGCAAGCACAACCCCATGAAGGGCATAAAGCATGGTAAAGCCTAGATCTAGAGAGGCTATCATGGAGATAAATCATAAAAGCAAGCAATTAAACATAGACACACAAAGGAAATGATCCAATCCCTTCAATATAGGCTTAGGTGTATGGATGTAGGCCTAGACCACAGGATCTAGATCTACACCATATCGAAAGGTCTAAAAAAAAAAAAAAAGAGATATCAAGGGAAAACAAGGGATAAAGTAGCGCATGGCATAGTAACCAACATAGATCCAAGCACACAAGCATGGCACAGAGCACATAAACACATAGATATATGCATAGGGACACTAATCTAAGCATAAACATGTAGATCTAAGCATAAATATGGCAAAAAACACATAGGCAAGTAGTTCTAAGCATACAAATGGTGAAGAGCCTAAAATCATGCAGATCTAAGCACAAACAATAAATGTAGACATATCCTAGCCCAAGAAGGCTAGGCCAACAATATCAAAGTGATAAATCATGGCATAAGCAAGGAAACATGCTGGAAAAACTATAAAGACATGCTAGGAAGCAAGAACATTATAGGAAAAACAATAAAGCATTTTATGGAAAGAAAATAGACATGCTATGAACAAAAATAAAGCAAAAGGTGTAGATTGTAGCTAAAAGCTACATCTACACCCTTTAAACCTCAAATCTAAGGTGTGGAACCAAGGAGAGGAGGATTGGGTGCAAGAACACTACCTTGATGATTGTAGAGAAAAGATGAGAATCTAAGGTGTTTAAAGGTGTTTAAATGTGTTTGGGAGAGAAATTATTGAGAAAGGAGAGAAAGAATCTGCATAGAAATTTCCCAAAACCTTTTTTTTTTGAAAAATGAGGGGTCTAGGGGTATTTATATGGAAAAAGTGGCCCTTTGACTTTTGGCGCACCTTGTAGGGCTGTTGGCCACTCTGCTGACATTAGCCGTTTTGGCCTTTTCTTGCTTCAGCTTTGGATGTGTATTTGAAGGCCTTCCTAAATTTGTATTGAGTTGATCTTGGTGTCCCTGGAAGTCTCTGGATGTCTAGTTTCTAGAACACTAAAAATTGAAAATCCAATGGTTGGATTAAAAGCTATGGTCCCGGGAAGCGTGCGTATGCGCTTTTTACGATTTTCTAGATATCTCAACCGTTTTAACTCCGATTTCGACCCATGAATACTCGTTGGAAAGGGAATTTGATAATCGTCACAATGGAACTTGTCCCAACCTATTCTAATGATCAGATCAAAATTAGGTTTTTTGGTGCACTTGGGAGTCAATCTCGAGTCAAACTTGGTCAAAATTGACGAAAATCACCGAGTACCTCGAGTTTGGTGTAGAAACATGAAAAATGCTGTTTTGTGATGATTTTGACCGATTTTGACTTTCGATCAACCCAGGGTTGACTAGGGGCATTTTGTTCAATTTGACCTAAAATGGCACTTCAAGTGCTCTGATGCTGGAATGGGTTGTGCCACGTCAATCTAGACACTTCTGCGACCCCATGGAAAAAGATAATATTTTTGAAATTTTCAGGGTCTGGCATGTAAATTAAGGGTGGGAAAAATATGGTGTTGACAACATGTTTACGCTTGGAGCGAGGGTGCAACTTTCAAGACACAAGTTAAGAAAAGGGCGAACGCAAGCTATAATACACAAGCCCAAAAAGGGCAATGTTCAATAGATGGGTGGCTTAGCTTCCCCGAGTGGTTTCTTTATCTCTCCGAGCCTTTTTTTTAGAACCTTGTATCTAGACTAGGCTTTCTTTTCCTGTACCTTGCTTGGGCCATGTTCCTTGGGTATGGTAATATCTAATTTATATTTCCTATACCTTGCTGGACCATACCTTTGGAACATTGGCGATGTTTGATTTATATTCCTGCTTTGTATGCATGCATTGTGAATGATGTGTGTGTGTGTGTGTGTGTGTGTGTGTGTGTGTGTATTTGTGTTTGATTATAAGTATTTGTGCACTTTGTATAATGGACTCCCATGGTTAGGAGAGTGACCCTCTTGTGATCATGGGTACTTTGGACCTTATAATGTGGGTATGCACTCAAGGCAACTGCAGTAGGTGCATATTCATGTTACATTCTATGCATGATCAACGCGATGTGACTATTGCAATCCATGTCAACTAGTGACATTAGTTTCCTCGTGTATGTGACACACATCAACATGTTCAATGCTCAAGACAACTTCAACTTGCCTTGGTATGAACATATTGACGCGCGCTGTATACACATGCATGAAACCTTGCTAGTGCACCATAGCGTACCAAATGCAAAACTCTGCCAAATTTTCGCCGTGAAAATAGGGCACCTTTGTTGTCATATTTTCACAACGAAAGCTTGGCGAGAATATTTTTATGTGTGCTATGACACACCAGAGGAGAAATGCTGTTGGATTTCCACCACGAAAATAACGCGAAATGCTGCTGGATTTTTGTCGTGGAAATTTGGCAACAATTCCAAATATGCTAGTAAAGCATTGATTAAGACCACACCCCTTCGAAAACCAAAACTCAAATCCCAATTCCTTTAAAGCCCTAAAAACTAATGCCAATAGCTTGTTTTTAACTGCCAACATTTGAAAATTAAGATTTTAACAAAACAAAAGACTATCTTCGGACAGATGTTGCGGGGTGCCTACCACCTTTCTCACACGTAACCAAACTTCTGAACTTAAGAATTAAGATTTTTTACCCGTTTGTGATAGATTTGGAATAATGACATTTTCCTTAGCCTAGGATTGGTAATTAAAAATCAATTAGAGTTAGGTGACCAATCATACCTTAGAAAAAACCCAATGATTGGTGGCGACTTCACTTACCTTTGGTAAATATAGGTTACAATTGACTCATTTAAAGTCACACACCAAAGGTCTTTACTTTTTCATAGCACTTGAGCTCTGAGCCTACAATCATATTCCATGTAGTTCACGCGAGCGTCGCTGCGACGGGTGTTGATTGCCACGAGGCATTGATAGACTGGAGACTCTACTGGGGATACTTAGAAAGTTTAACCTTTAAAGTTTTTGATAAAATTTTAATCTTTGGATACTGGCTTTAAAAAATATTGAAATTGGCATTAGCCTTCAGGGCTTTCTTTTTGAAAAATGTTTTTACTATATCTTTAGTAAACTATTTTCTAAAGACAAACATGTTTTTCAAAACTAGCTTTGAGGTATTTTCATAATTGTGAAGCTTTCTTGCTTTTGTAAGCATGCTTTATAGCTTTCCTAAGCATGCTTTATATCTTTCCTTCATGTGTAAGAACCTAGGGTAGTAAGATTTAATTTCTGCTACACCTTTATCTATTCATATATTTGTTGTGCTTGCTCGGAAAGTCTTTCCCCTTTCCTTTAAAAATGTATAACATCACCATCCATATTGGGTCGAACCCGAACTCAACATTGAAGGTGATTGTTGGATGCGTATACCTTAGATAGTTACTAGGCGTCGACTTGTAGGCACTTCTGGGTCCATGGGTGGACAAGACTAGTTGAAAAGGCCCCCCTTGATTTGCTCTATCCCACAACTTCTATGAAGAGAAGGATTAGATGATCAAGGTCTACTCTAAGATTAGGACAAGCTTACCAGTTAAGCCATGTCTTTTATAGTTGGCCTAGAGTAAGTCGAAACCTGTGAGGATTATGAAGAGCCAAGAAGAGTGAACATCCAAGCCTAGGGTAGGATATCCTTGTTAGGATTGCTTTTAGAATAAGTCAAGGGGAAAGTGTCTAGTTTCCGTTTGTAGGTTCGCCCTTTTTGCTTGCATTGAAAAAGTTATGTTTTACTCTAGGTTCTTTTTGACCTGCTTGTACAGCATTTGTGACCAACCCCTAGGGAAAAGCAACTAATTTGCTTGCACATTAAATCATACCCAAACCCTAAGGGTTTCCAACCCTATAAGGGCATGCATGCATACACTAATGGCTCTGTCATGTAAATGTGTATAGATAAAATTGGTGGCAAGTAGCTGGAACTCTGCATCAAGGAGGACATTGCTAAAAGTCCAAGATCTTTTCAAGAAGGCCAGGCCATCTAGAATGAAGCCTCTGCGTTTTGTAAAATTAAAGCTCTTTGTATCCGCCTTAGGGAATTGTAAAGATAGCCCAGTTGTGGAGCCTTTGTAAAAAGCCTAGTTTTGGGGGCATTGTAAAAAGCCAAGTTTTGTAAAACCATTCTTTTGATGTAATGAAAATGAGGGATTCATTCTGCATTTTTGAGCATGACGTGAAAGTTCCATTTACTTGCCAAGCTTGTGCATTAATTCAAGCCAGTATTTGAAAATGATAGATGCATTTTAAATAAGCAAGGACCTAAACTAACTATGTGTTCATTTTGTTTTTCCACCTTGTCAAATTTTCAGATGTATCCCCATCTTTTTCCCATCCCATTCTTTTTTCTTTCCAGGTTTATAAAGAGAAAAGATTGCTCAAAGGAAACAGTCTAAGTTACTTCCACATCATGATTCCATCATCACTAGGTCTCATGCTAAAGAGATGTCTAATAGTGATCATTAAGCTTTTGAAGTGAGTGTTTCCAAGTTCATTCAAATGAAAGAACAAATGGCAGAAATGATGCACATGATGCAACAACTAGTTATAGGAGGAGGGCGTGACTTGTCTGGACCCACTCCAAAAGGCCATGCATCTTAGTCTGAAAATGAGGCACGATCGCCTCTAGATCCAGATCAGGATAAGACCACGCCACCAGTTGATCCACATGGGGGTAACAAAGAAGTAGATCCTTTTAAGGATAACGTCTTAGACTCTAGCTACAATCAGGTCAAGAGTCAAGTGGAAACCCTGACAAAAAAAATGCACATCATGGAGAGTTCAGGCTCCCGAGGAAATGCCAATTTGGATAGTCTGACCAATTTCCCTCATGTTCTTATACCTCCCAAGTTCAAGTCACCTAAGTTTGTCAAGTATGATGGCACCGAAGACCCATGTGCCCATTTGCGTATGTTCTATAGAAAGATGGCACCTTATGGGGAAAATTAGCCCTTGCTCTGTCAAATTTTCCCTGATAGCTTAACTAGCCCTATGGCCACATGGTATGCAAGATTGGAAAAGACCTCTAGCTAGAGAGCTATGGCCAATGCCTTTTTGGAATATTTTCGGTTTAATAGTGAGGTAGCTCCCAACCATACAGTCCTTTAGAGAGCAGAAAAGAAAAGTGGGGAATTTTTCCGTGAGTATGCCCAGAGGTGGCGTGAGTTGGTTGTACAAACGCTTCCTCTTATTATGGAAGAGGAAATGATTAAGTGGTTCATTGATAACCTTAAGCTTGTGTACTATGAGAAGATGATTAGCGCTAAAGTCATTCATTTTAGGAGCCTGATTCCTATTAGGGAGTGCATTGACGAAGGTATTAGGAGCAAGAAAATAGTCAATCCTGAGGTTTTGATTTCCATAATAGAACAACAAGTGAAAAAGGCGACCAGCCATAAAGAGATGGAAGCCGATGTTCGCATGATTGCTAAAGGACCTGATAAGACCAAATGTATGATAAGACATTATTATAATAGTCTATTAGTCTTACACTTTTTGGAATAAAAAAAATTTGTGGCGAGTCTGCCCCACTTCCCTCCCACCTCCCCTAGTCCTAACTCCCAACTCTCTGTCATTAAGCCTTTTTTTTTTTTTTAATAGTTCATTAGTTCGGAAATGGGGATTTAAGTTATGGAAGTTTTTTAAGGTTTTAATTAGCTCAATTAGTAAAACTTTTTTATGGTTGAATAAAAGATTTGAAGTTCAGTATCCACCTACACTAAAAATTGATTAGTATTTTGATCTAATGATATCAGGAATGTACATCATAACTTGAAAATATCTCAAAAAAAAAAGTTTTGAAAATGTTTGTTTGTTGTAAATATTATGAGATTTTTTTTTTCTCTTAAAAATCATTATAAAATGTAATTGAACTACAATACTCTTGGGTTTTGACAATGATCCCATAAACTTAAAAACATAAATAAATAAATAGCATTCTTATTATAATATATCAATAGGCGTATTTTGCGGCATAGGATATATAGGATGTGATCGTTGAGTCCAGACGTGACTGTATAATTGCACCATAATGTCAAACATATTATGGATAGGTCTCAGAAAATGCTGAACCATGTCCAGTAATGCCTTTGACTTGGCAAGCACATCTTCTTCTTTTTTGCTGAATAACTTGGCAAGCACATCTTCTTCTTTTTTGCTGAATAACTTGGCAAGCACATCTTCAGGGAGAAAATGGGCACTCACTGTATTCCGTGCATGTATTAATTTCTTGGAGAATTGCAAATGAAAGATACGGCCTAAGATGCTGTGACCCACCACCTGAGGCCTATGTATGTTTTAGAGTTGTTTTAGTCAAAAACTTGGACCCACAATTGTATACGGAGTCAAAAAGTTGCCCTTAATGTGGGCCTCAAACCCAGAATCATTTTACGACTAAACTAGTATCAGACCCAGATAAAGCCAGATCATGTTAAATTCTTTTTATTTTATATTTTTTGATTCAATAGAAAAAAAATTGGTTGGACTTGTTTTCAAAAACTCCAAATGAAATAATTGGTAGGAGTTTTTAATTTGGAACTGGATTATATTCCCTAAAACTCTATCATGTTTGTATTAAGTATTAACAATTCATTCATTCATATTTTCAGTTAACCAAAAATCTAAATTCGGAGACTAGGTTATGGAATGAGAAGGTGTTAGGCACCCATTCCACCCAGACAGAGTCTGGTCTTCTAGACCCTTGTGACCAATGTACTATTTTATGCATGTTATGTATGATATGTTGAACATATGAAGTAAACTAATTATATAAAACCATCTATGAATGCATCCTCTTTTTCATTTAAAAAATTTAGATCTGTTTTTATATTTAAAAGAAATTGATTTTGGCATAAAAAAAATCAGATCTATTTTTGTTTGTGGAAAAGATTTTTGAAGAGAAAATTCACATCTGTTTTTGCTTAATAAAAACAAAGTATTTTGATTAGTTTTAAAAAAATTCAGATCTGTTTTTATATTTTTTAAAAAAGATTTTTTTATGTGAAGAGGATTTCATTCACAAAATAACTTCATGCTTCATGAGTTAAACAAAACAAACAACAGTATATGATCTCCTTCTTTATTTCAAAAATTTGCATGCATTAAAAAAGTCAGATCTGTATTTAAAAAGATACAAAATCCGTTTTTGTTTTAAGGGAAAAGAAATTTAGATCTACATCTAAGTTAGATGTAGATCCAATTTGTTTTGAAGAAAAAATCAGATCTACATCCAAGAAAGATGTAGATCTATTTTGTTTTGAAAAAAAAGTTAATTGCATGCAAATCTTTAAAACTAAGAAACAGATTATAGTAACAATAAAAAGAAGATCATACTTTCACAATCTACATTAACAAGTCAGAATATGAATGTTTCAAAACAAGAGAGCATACATCATCACGATTAGAAAAATATAAGAACAAAAGGGCTAGAGAACAACCTCTTGCACGAGCACACTTTGTTCTTGAAATGATTTTTTAGGGTTCAAAGAAATTTGCTCAATTCTCTTTGAAACCTAAAAACCCTAATTTAGGCAGCAACACTCAGAGAAGGGATTAGAAAATATGGGTGATTTGATGTTAGGATTAGTGCCCTTAAATCGTATTGTATGATGCTATATATGATATTATGTATGACATTGTGTATGACTTAATATTGTGATTAATAAAGTTGTTTTATTATTATCTAAAATAATGGTAACATGAATATTGGGATATTATCATATAGTCCATGAGATGCATAGTATGTGATTTATGTGATTTAGTCACAGAAGATATAAGTCACAAGTTCTTTATAAACTTAGAATTTATAGTTTGTATTCGGTGATGAAATTGAGCATTTCATCTACGAAGACTATAACGTATCAACTAAGATGATTTGTCTTGATCATGGAAGTGGAGACTTCTAGTTGATATGTTGATATGTTTTAAGAGTTAAGACATATTGAACTGGACTGCTGTGAGATTTATTATTCTCCTAACGATTGTCAAATGAATAATAAATCTCACGACTTCTATTTGCATGAACTCTTAATCCTGAGAGAATAATGGACCTAATCATGAGGTGTAGGTTGCTTTGATATATTAGGAGTGAGATCTAAAGTAACGGTCAAAACCTCAGTATGTTGGGCAGCCATATTTAGTGTTGATGGAACATATATTCTCAAGATGGAATTCATAATCTCTTAACGAAGATATAAAATATTCCCTTGAGATAAGTTTAATGGGTTTGGTTATTCAGAGTGTTAGACCTAACCACTTTAGTAAAGAGTTACTAAAGTATATATTTATGAAATTGGATTTCATAAATATATGATGAATAACTTAAAGGATTAAACCGGGTACTCAAGGATTAAGATGTAGTAATTTTCAAAGTGGCAGTATAAATTTATGACTTTGTATTACTACGAATATTTTATGAAGGGGTTGCATGTATAATAAAGTTTTGGAATATAATTTATTAATGAGGCCTACAGTGCAATTATATTTATATAGTGGTATTAAATATAATTAATGGTAACTTTGGACTTGTCAAGAGTTGACAGAAAAGCCTAAGGCCCATTGGAGCTAGTGTCTTATTGGTCCCTTTTGGTCTCACTCCAAGCCACTCACTAAACCCTAATTGGAAAGGCCCAATAGGCCAGCCCAATTAGATAATCAGTTAGTTATAAAGGGAGAAACATATAGAATTTTTTTTATAAGAGAAAAAAAAAGAGAGAGACATCAGTGTGGAATGGTGTGTATGTGAGAGTGAGACACTCTATCATTCTCCCTTGAAAACTGATTGAGAGACCACACATCTTGGGCGTAAAGTGGAATTGGAGTGAAGATTAAAAGTGTTCTCGAGTACTTCTAATCTTTTGTCTTGAATTTCTACACACCAAGGTACGCTATCTTGTTCTTAAATTTTGAAATTTACATAGTGCACGTTATCAATCATGAATGAAATAGATCCTTGTTTGTTGCTTCCGCTATATGTTTTGTATGAGATACAAAACCAGTTTTTCCAACAATTGGTATCAGAGCCAGGTTTTCATCTCATGATTGCATAATATGTGATTGAATTTTAGAATTTAAGAAAACTGTTATCTTTGTGTAGACATGGTTTGATAATCATTGTTTTATGAATTTACATTATTAGCATTGTAATTCATATGCCATGATTGTTTTATGTGATATATGGATTGAAGTTTCATAAACTTCAAACTGATTTATATATATATATATATATATAGCCATTACAATTTTGTACGGAAACATTCAATATGATAACTACATATTACATTCAATATATGTTCCATTCGAAAGGGGTAGTTATTGAAATGGGGTAGTTATTCTCATTCCTTGCACCATTTTGGCTTGGAGTGAGAATTGTACATAGCCGAATATAAAATGGCATGTTGTTATCAATTATGGATTAATAAATGTAATATGGGTTTATATTACGTTATATATATTTATATGTGTTAATGCTAGTTTAATGAAATTTACTCCTAATGAGATTAGGATTATGTTTTTAAAGGGTTTCTAGCATTATTATGGATCTTGATCTTAAAAACCTTTAATTTAAAACATCTAGTGGGAGAGAGATACAAGGGTTGGATCTTATGGCCTCCATTGACGATTTATAGTAGAATAATTAAGCACCTCACCTTGGCATATATGCCTTGCTCCCTTCGGAGGGTGTTTAATTCATGGTACTACAGAATATACTTCTTAATGACGGATGATATGTGTTTTTATATTAAGAACGGCCACGCTACCGTGGAGTTACTTAATGGCTCACATAGAATTCAGTCAATGGTGTACACTAGACTAAGTTTAATGTTAACCTCCCTTCGGAGCTATGTCATTATTACTTAGAGGCTAAAGGAAATACGGCATGTTATTAGTGTTTGATAAGAATTATCATGATAGCACTAATAATGAGAATAGTTCTCAATCAATCATAGTGTTTATAATTTACTTGCTTCCAAGGAATTTTAAACATGGGATTGGGTTGTCGTTGCATATATTATTTTATGGTTTTATTAAGGTTCCATATTATATGCTTATATGCTAAATTGATAATGTCTAGTTTACTTATCGTATTCATGTTTATTATTTTCAGATTTAAATCATGGCATCATTTAGCTCACTTGTCGCTATTCTTAATCAAAACAAACTGACTGGATCCAACTATGTTGACTGGAAAAGAAATTTGGACATTGTTCTTACAACTGAAGAGCACAAATATGTGCTTACTCAACCATGTCCTAGCTTTCCTTCATTAGATGCTCCTCTTGAGGAAAAACAGCGATATGATCGTTGGCAGAAATCTAATGAGATGGCCAAGTGCTATATCCTAACATCTATCTCAAATGTTCTACAGCATTAAATGCAGGATGTAGAACTAGCTTCGGACATCATGCTAAGTCTGAAGGAGATGTTTGGTGAGCAAGGCCATTCTGCAAGGTAAGAGACCATGAGGCAAATTTATAATACCAAAATGGTTGTAGGAAATTCAGTGAGGGAGCATTGTCTTAGGATGATTGCTAATCTGAACACATTAGAAGTTTTAGGTGCCGACATTGATGGAGAATCCCAAGTGGATATGATACTCCAGTCACTATTGGAATCATTCAAGGAATTCAGACTCAATTATAATATGAAAAAAAAGATTTATTCTTTTTCTGAATTAATGAATGAGTTAGTGGCGACAGAAGGCATCCTTGGTACCTCTAGTGTTGAAGCCAATGTGGGCGAAGCTTCTACTTCTCAACCTAAGACGAAAGGCAAGGGTAAAAAGAAGAAGAAGAAGGACTTCACCAAGCAAGATGGTAAACAAATTGCCTTAGGGGTTGCCGACAAAGGAAAGAAAACCAAAGGAAAGTGTTTCCATTGTAGTGAGAAAGGACATTGGAAGAGGAATTGTCCAAAGTTCAAAGTTGCCAAGAATAAGGGTATGAAAAGTTCATTTCTTCTTGAAATATGTTTGGTACAGAATCCCACAGATTCTTGGTGTGTGGATTTAGGTTGTACTAATCATATCTGCAATTCTTTGCAGGGGTTTTAGGAGACCAGAAAGCTGAATGAAGGGGAATTGTTTCTTACTTTGGCTGATGGGAGCAGGATTCCGGTTGTAGCTGTTGGTGTTGTTAATTTATGCTTTGAGTTTAGGGTTTTAATATTGGAAGACTGTCTATTTGTACCTAATGTTCGTAGGAATTTAATTTCTGCAACTTATTTAGGTAAACATGGATATTGTGTTATCCTAAAGGACAGTGTTGTAATAAAGAAGGATAAAATGTTTATCTGTTCTGGCAATATTGTGGATGCTCTTTATATTTTAACTCTTGATAAGCATGAATTATACAATTTTGAATTAGATAGTAGCTTTCATGTAAAATCATTAAAGAGAAAGTTTCCTTCTACTAGTGATGCATATCTACGGCACTTGCATTTAGGTCATATTAATTCAAATAGGATTCAAAGACTAATCAAAGATGGACTTTTACAGCCCATGGATTTTTACAGTCCATGGACTTTGATGGATTTCCAGTTTGTGAATCTTGTTTGGAAGGTAAGATGACCAAACGACATTTTAATGCAAAAATTAGAAGAGCTCAAGAGTTGTTTGAATTAGTTCATACAAATGTATGTGGTCCTATGTCAACCCAAGCAAAAAGAGGTTATGACTACTTCATCACTTTTACGGATGATTACTCAAGATATGGTTATGTGTACCTAATGAGACGGAAGTCTAAAGCCTTTGAAAAGTTCAAAGAGTTTAGGGCTAAAGTTGAGAATCAATTGGGTAAATGCATAAAAGCTATTCGATCTGATCGAGGTGGCGAATACCTTCTTGGGAATTTCAAGAATTACCTAATTCAAAACGGGATTGTCCCCCAATTGACTGCACCTGGAACACCTCAACAAAATGGTGTAGTGGAAAGAAGGAATATGACTCTTTTGGAAATGGTTAGGTCCATGATGAGTTACTCAACTTTACCAATTTCTTTTTATGGATATGCCTTAGATACAGCAATACATCTTTTGAATTTAGTTCCATCAAAATCTATTCCTAAAACACCCATGGAATTGTGGAGTGGGTGTAAGCCTAGTATGAGATATCTCCACATTTGGGGTTGTCGAGCACATGTACTAAAAGGGAAGTCTGATAAGTTGGAACCAAAATCAGAAGTATGTTTAGAAACTAGGGGTTATTTATTCTATAGTCGAAATGATAACAAAGTTTTTGTTAGTACAAATGCTAAATTTTTGGAAAATGACTCTATGAATAATTTTACTCCTGGAAGTAGAGTTGTATTGCCTGAAATGAATGAATCTGTAAATCAATAACTATTGGATAAAACTAGGGATGATGTGGCTGTATTGGATACACCACAAGATACTACTTATGAGATGTCTAGTACACAGGTTCCTTGTCGTAGTGAGAGAATTGTTCGGCCTCCTATAAGATTTATAGGTTTGGGAGAAACTTATGAAGCTATCTCAGAAGAGAGTGAATCAGATCCCTACACTTATGAGGAGGCAATAAATGATATAGATGCACATCATTGGGTCCAAGCTATGAAATCTGAATGAGATTCCATGTATTCCAATCAAGTTTGGGATCTTGTAAAGGCGCCTAATGGCATTAAACCTGTTGGTTGCAAATGGATTTACAAGAGGAAGAGAGGGATAGATGGAAATGTTGAAACCTTTAAAGCAAGGCTAGTGGTGAAAGGGTATACACAAAAAGAAGGTATTGATTATGATGAAACTTTTTCGCCAGTAGCCATGCTTAAATCTATCAGAATTCTCTTATCCATTGCTGCTCATTATGATTATGAGATTTGGCAAATGGATGTCAAGACTGCATTTCTTAATGGTAATCTTGAAGAAGAAATCTATATGATGCAACTAGAAGGTTTCATAACAAAGAACCAAAAGCATATGGTATGCAAGTTGAAAAGGTCCATTTATGGACTTAAGCAAGCATCTAGATCATGGAACATCAGATTTGATCAAGAAATCAAGTCATTTGGTTTTGAACAAAATCTTGATGAACCATGTGTGTACAAAAGACATTGAGACAAAGTAGTAATGTTCCTAGTGCTTTATGTTGATGACATTCTACTCATTGGAAATGATGTAGGAGTAATGTCATCGGTAAAAGTTTGGTTGTCAAGCCAATTTGATATGAAGGACTTAGGTGAAGCTAACTATATTCTAGGGATCAAGCTTTGGCCAGATCGAAAGAATAGGATGTTAGGTTTGTCACAAGCTGGATATATAGATAAGGTTTTAGAACGGTTTAGCATGAAAAACTCCAAGAAAGGATTACTTCCTTTTAGACACGAAGTTCCTCTGTCTGATGACCAAAGGCTTAAGACTCAAGAGGAAGAAAATATGATGAGACAAGTTCCCTATGCTTCTGCTGTGGGAAGTCTCATGTATGCCATGATTTGTACTAGATTAGATATTTGTTATTCAGTTGGCATGGTCAACCGATATCAATCAAATTCAGGACCTAAACATTGGCAAGCTATAAAGCATATTCTCAAGTATCTAAGGAGAATGAGGGATTATATGCTTGTATACCGGTGTGAGGGTTTGATATCCATTGGCTATGCAGATTCAGATTTTTTAGTTGGATCTAGATTTCAAAAAATCCACGTCGGGTTGTGTTTTCACCTTGGGAGGTGGAGCCATAAGTTGGAGGAGTGTTAAGCAATCTTGTATTGCGGACTCCACCATGGAAGCTGAATATGTTGCTGCTTGTGAGGCGGCAAAGGAAGTTGTTTTGCTCAAGAAATTCCTTTCTGATCTTGGTGTTGTGAGAATGGAACAAGTTCCCATTACATTGTTTTGCGATAATAGTGGAGCAGTTGCACAATTCAAAGATCCAAGGAATCACATGAAAGGAAAGCACATTGAGAGGAAGTACCACATCATTCGAGACATTGTTGCTCATGAAGATGTAGTGGTAGAAAAGATTGAAAGTGCAAATAATCTAGTGGATCCCTTTACCAAAGCCTTGCCCTAAAGGACTTACGAGTCACATTTAGAGGAGATGGGAGTTAGATTAGTGCACAATAGTCTTTAGGGCAAGTGGGAGATTGTTAGGAAGTGTGCCCTTAAATCCTATTGTATGATGCTATGTATGACATTATGTATAAGTTAATGTTGTGATTAATAAAGTTGTTTTATTATTATATAAAAATAATGGTAAAGTGAATATTGGGACATTATCATATAGTTCATGAGATGTACAGTTTATGATTTATGTGAAAAGTCACAGAAGATATAAATCACAAGTTCTTTATAAACTCAGAATTGTAGTTCGTAGTCGGTGATGAAATTGGGCATTTTATCTACGAAGACTATAACATATCAACTAAGGTGATTTGTCTTGATCATGGAAATGGAGATTTCTAGTTCCTATGTTGATATGTCTTAAGAGTTAAGACATATTGAACTGGACCGCTGTGAGATTTATTACTCTTCTAACGACTGTCAAATGAATAATAAACTCACGACTTATATTTGCATGAACCCTTAATCCTGAGAGGATAATGGACCTGATCATGAAGTGTAGGTTGTTTTGATATATCTGGAGTGAGATCTAAAGTTACCGTCAAAACCTCAGTATGTTGGGCAACCACATTTAGTGTTGATAGAACATATATTCTCAAGATGGAATTCATAGTCTCTTAATGGAGATACAAAATATTCCCTTGAGATAAGTTTAATGAGTTTGGTTATTCAGAGAGTTAGGCCTAACCACTTTAGTAAGGAGTTACTAAAGTATATATTTATGGAATTGGATTTCATAAATATATGACGAATAACTTAAAGGATTAAACCAAGTACTCAAGGAATTAAGATGTAGTAATCTACAAATGGGCAGTCTACTTTCATGACTTTGTATTGCTACGAATATTTTATGAAGGGGTTGCATGTACAATAAAGTCTTAGGATATAATTTATAAATAAGGCATAGAGTGCAACTATATTTATATAGTGATATTAAATATAGTTAATGGTAACTTTGGACTTGTCAAGAGTTGACAGAAAAGCCGAATGCCCATTGGAGCTAGTGTCTTATTGGTCCCTTTTGGTCCCACTCTAAGCCAAAAACTTAAGCCTAATTGGAAAGGCCCAAAAGGGCAGCCCAATTTGATAATCAATTAGATACAAAGGGAGAAACATACAGAATTTTCTATAAGGAAATTCTAAGAACACTATTGTGAAGTGGTGTAAGAAGTGTTAGACACTTTGATTTTCTCCCTTTGAAAACTAATTGTGTAATACCCGGAAAAAAAAAAAGATTTAAAAGGAGGGGTATTTAAGTAATTTTCTTTTGTGGGGCCAATTTTATAATTTATAATTATAAGGGAGTTTTTAGAAAATAAGGTTGAAACCCTAGCTATATGTAAGCTAATTAAGTTAGAGTATAACGTCAGATTTTTTTGGAGGACTTCTGAGTTTGTTCAAGTAGTGAAAGATTGACGGCACACTTGAAGTAAGAGCCTAAGAAATCTCATTCTTTGTCAGATTTAGATTTTATATGGATTTAGAATTTTTTTTTATGTGAGAATTTCAACCAACAGTAAGACTTTCTGCATAATTTTTCTTAAAGGAATAGTATCGGATTGATGGAGTTAGAAAAAAAAAATGCTTGATGAAAAGAAGGAACACCAACTTCTTTAGGATTTATTATTATTTGTTTATTGATTTGGTAGAGGAAGAATAGAGTTTCCATAAAAGCTTGTGTCTGAACTTCATTTGTGTGATTTGTCCTCATGCCAAAAGAAAGCTAGAGGCGGCAGAAGCAAATATATATATATATATATATATATATATATATGTATATATATAAATCCATAGAATAATCCCCTTGACAAAGCAATGTGCCAACGCCAGCTTCCTTTTAATTTTATTATTATTATTATTAGTTCATTAATTTGGTAATTGAGGCATATAGGGAAGTCAACAAGTGATCATGGAACATGGTCTAGGCGATGCTTTTGACCCTATATGACAATATGTATCCTAGGTTTTAATTGGAGGCAGTAGAGGATATATACAAGCATTTTTACTCTGAGATAATAAAAAGAAATTATTGGATAATTTTAGTAGTCGCTCTGTTGGTCGGATACCGTTATAAATCATTCTTAAATTATTTGATTATTGAGTGAATAGTACTTGCAAAATTGTTTTAGGTAATACCTAAGGATTTTAGAAGAAGTGTTAGGGAGAAGTTCCTTTTGGTACAAATTTTGGAGGTAAGTAACCTTATCCTAATTGGTTTTATTTTGCGTATTTTAACTACTGAAAATTGTTTACAGTTGTTACAATTTTATTTTTATTGTAATATTGATTTCAAGTAAAGAATTATCACAAATATATCCGATTACTGAATATATGATGTATTTTATTTAATTTTTTTTTTAGCTATATTAATTTAAAGTAAAGAATATAAAAATATCACAAATATATTCGAATATTGAATATATAATTATATATAGGTATTTTAATGAGATATATTTTTGTTAGAACTATGATTTCATATATATGATATGGATAATTTGACTATGAATTGATTTTGATACCCAAGCCAATGGGGGTTATTTATTGTACTTTGATACCTAGCCAATGGGGGTTATTCATTGGTATTCTGATACCCAAACCAATGGGGGTTATTCATTGGTACTCTGATACCCAACCAATGGGGGTTATTCATTGGTACTCTGATGCCCAGTCACGGGGATATAGCGTGACCATAGTCATAAGATTGTTAAGAATATGAATTACGTTTGAATATTTGAACTATTTCGAGTCCTTAAAACTACAAATGTGATTTTGGAAATATTTGAGTATTTGAACTATTTTGAGTCATTAAAAACTGCTTATGTATTTTTGGAACCTATTGTAAGTTATAGTTTTTGATATATAGAAAACTGACTACTGTCTAAACCCTTTATGATATATCTGTAAGATTAAAGTATGTGATCTATTTGCAACTTATTATTTTAAGACTATGAAACTTAGTTATTTTTGAAAACCCATAGTATATTATAACTTTTGAAAACTCATATTGCATCTTATACTTTACAGATTTATTGCTTGATAGAACTTATTAGGACTTTGGTTACTTATTGAGTTGTCAACTCACCCCCCCTTTTTTCCCTCCAGTTTCAGATTGGGAAGAATAGCAAGTTTTGGGAGTTTTGATGTCTAGTTGTGAGCAGGAAAAGAAGCTTAGAGATTTTGGAATTGGATGGTCTTCTAATATTTTTATATTTATTGGCCAATTGACATTATGTACATGGGGTTTGGATTTTGTTCCTATTAAATTATTGGAGATCTATTCATAAAGAAATTGTTGAGGTATTTTGGATTTATTTGATTTAATTTTTGAGGATAAATTTTAGTTGCTAAGAAGGCCTTGCACACTTGTACAGTGCTTACTTCATAAGTGTGCGGCGGTTGTCACGTGCCTATCTATATAGTTGGGTTCGGGGCGTGACAAATTGAGAGACCACACTTCTTGGGCGTTAGTGGAATTGGAGTGAAGATTGAAAGTGTTCCCAAGTGCTTCTGATCTTCGGTTTTGAAATTCACTGCTCCAAGGTACACTCTTGTTCTCAAATTCTGAAACTTACATAGTACATGTTAACTTTTATGAATAAAGTAGATCCGTTATTTTTTCGCTATGTAAGTTTTGTATGCGATACAAACATGTATTTATCCATCATATGATTAGATCTACATGCCTATGTGTTCTTTGCCATGTTTTTGCTTAGATTATATGTTTATGCTTAGATTTACGTCCCTATGCTTAGATCTACATGTTATGCGTTCCGTGCCATGCTTGTGTGCTTAAATCTATGTTAGTTGCTATGTCATGTACTTCTATAGCCCTTTTGTCCTTTGATATCTCTCTTTCTTGTGTTTCTTTCTTGTGTATTGGCCCTTGTTGGTGGGGTGTAGGTCTAGATCATGTGGTCTAGGCCTACATCCGCACACCTAGGCCTATATCAAGGGGTTTGGATCATTTCCTTTATGCATGTTTATATTTGCTTATTTGCTTCTATGCTTTATCTCCATGTTAGCCTCTCTAGATCTTGGCTTTGCCATGCTTTGTGCCTCCCGTGAGATGTAGCCATTTATGAGATACACCTCCGTGGTGTTGGCGTGTTCGTTTCACACCTTTCTCCACTCTGTGCAACGCTGATATGCTTTCCTTACTTGCTTTGTGCCACCCGTTTGGCTTTCTTTGCTTTTATGCATCTTTTCACACTTGCCTGCTTGTTCATGCATAAGTTTATGTGTCATCCATACTCCAATCTAATGGAACTATGGACACTTGATCCAAACCTACATTTGTCCTCCTAGGACACCCCCTTTTTTGTTTGATAACATGTTTGTTTGCCCCCATTTGGCATCTTTTGCTAGATTGTCTTTCAGCATGCTTTCCTTCTATTTGTTTCTTTGCTTGTCTATTGGTTTTTTTTTTGTTTGCTGCATTTACATTCATGGAGCAAGGATGCATGGAGTGAAAACACGACCTCCTAGGCGCGAGCAAAAAGAGTAAGGATGCAAGCAAGAAGATGTAAGCCCATAAAGGGCAATGTTCAGTAGAATAGAGGCCTAGCCTCCCCAAGTGGTTATGTCTTTCTATCTCCCTTTCTGAGCCCCTTCTCTAGAGCATGTATTAGGGATCCCCCTCTCCTTGTACCCATTTTACTTTTCTTGCTTTTTGCTTGGGCCACGTTCTCTGGGTATGGCAATGTTCGTTTTACTTTTCTGCTCTATGTGATAGCATTGTGCATAATGTGTGTGTGTGTGTGTGTGTGTGTGTGTGTGTGTGTGTGTGTGTGTGTGTGTGTGTGTGTGTGTGTGTGTGTATGCCTGCCTGTGTGTGGGAGATCATGCACTTTGTATTTTGGACCTTTGTGGTTACGCGAGCGACCCTCACTAATCATGAGTGCTCTTGACCTTGTAGTTTGGTATGTGCTCAAGGTGATTGTCGTAGGTGCATATTCATTCTATATTGTGTGCACGATCATCACAATGTGATTGTCTTGATCCATGTCACCAAGTGACATTGGTTTCCTTATGTATGCAACACGCATCAACATGCTTGAAGCTTTGAAAGGCTTTGGCTCGTTACAGTACGATCATGTTAATGCGAGCCTATACACAGATGCGAAACCCTGCTAGTGTGCCATAGCAAACCAAATACGAAACTTTGTCGGATTTTCGCCATGAAAATAGGGCATCCCTATTGCTGTATTCTCACGTCGAAAGTTTGGTGAGAATAATGTTTTGTATGCCATGGCACATCTGAGGCGAAGCGCTATCGGATTTCTGCCACAAAAATAAGGTGAAATGCTACCAGATTTTCGCCGTGAAAATTTGGCAATGATTCCAAACACACTAGGAAAGAATTGATCGAGACCACACCTATTCCAAAACCAAACCTCAAAGCCCAAAACGACTAAAGCCTTGAAAGATAATGTTAATAGCTTGTTTTCGACTGCTAATGTCCAAAAATTATGATGTTACCAAAACAAAGGACTATCTTTGGACAAGCGTTGTGGGGTGCCTAACACCTTCCCCACACGTAACTAGATTTCGGAACTCAAGAATCAATTTTTTTTATCCAACCATATTAGATTAGGAAAAACGATATTTTTCTTAGCATAGGATTGGCAATAAAATCAAATAGAGTTAGGTGACCAATCACACTTTAGAAAAAAACCAATGAATGGTGGTGACTTCACTTACCCTTGGTAATATCCTTAAAATCAACTCAGATTCTAGTCACACACCCCAGGTACGGCACACCTCCACATATCATCTCTCACATTGGGAGAGAGAGGCATGCGAGCGTCGCTGCGATAGGTGGTCAAGCAGCCATGAGGTGCCGATAGGTGAGTTCACGGTTAGTAGCGCTTATAAGGTAATTATGGTTGTCTTTCCAAGCTCAGGCAGTGGAGAACCATTTGATTGTCAGAAGCGAAGCACTACTTGGAAAACTGTGTGGGATCCCTATGTTCCGAACAAGATCAAAGCTTTCACTTGGCGGGCTTGCAAAAATATTTTGATCACAAAGGCTAACCTTCGCCATCGGATGGTCATTGACAACCCTGTGTGTGAAGCTTGTGGTTTGGAGACTGAGACTAGTGCATATGTGTTCTGGCATTGTGAAAAGGCACGAGAAACATGGTGACTGTTGGTATTTTAGTGGATACTTGTGGGGCTTACTACCTTGAGTTTGTAGACCTTTTCTAGCACTTGAAGTAAGTCAACATGTGGACAATGAGCTGCTGAGCTTGATAGCTACCATGGCATGGAGCATATGTTTCAATCGAAATGCAATTAGATAGGGACAACCTAGGCAACAGGCTTCACTAGTACTGTACAAGGCCAGATCTTTGCTTGAAGAGTTTCAGTTAGCAAATTTTACTCCAACGAGACAGCTTGTGCCTGAGAACCTCACCTAGACACCTTGACTAGTGCTGTATTACAAGATCAACGCTGATGGTGCTGTCTTTGCCCAGCTTAATGCATTAGGAGTGGGAATGGTCATTACGGATTCAGCTGGAATAGTTGAAGTAGGCTTAAGTAGAAATCTAAGTGTGCCCTTGGGACCTCTAGAAACGGAAGCCAAGGCTTTGGTAAAAGGAGTTCGTTTCACATGGGAAGTGGGTATTTATGATGTAGTGTTTGAGAGTGACTTAAAAATAATCTCAACTGCAGTTTTAGGCAAGACAACCCCACCAATAACTATTGCTAACGTTATTTTGGGAATTCAATAACAATTACAGGTGTTTCGAATGGTACAAGTTTCACATGTAAAGTGACAAGGAAATAAGCCTGCTTATATATTGGCTCATTATGCCAAGGGTATTGATAGTTATTGTAAGGACACAATTCGAGCTCTTGACCCACAATCAGAAGGGAAAGGGCTTGAAAGACCTTTTTACAATAAATTTATAGAGAGTGGACTTGAAATCTAGATTCTAAAGGTGGTTTAAACAACACAGAAAGATGGGTTTTGGGCCTAATGGCACAAATAGGGAGTTGTTTATATGAATATGAATGAAAATTCATCCTCGGACACAATTCGAAGATAGTTTATAATACTGCTTCTCAAGATAGATTACAATTTTGGACAGTCAGATTTATCATGTACTATTCTTTCTTTTCTCTCCAAAGAAAGCCTCCCCTTTTTCCGAAGGTCCCTTCTCTCATTTATACTTCCTCCTTCTCCCCTTCTCATCTTCCACCTCATGGTTATAACGCTGGCTTAGATACTTGTCCCATCCATTTTTCCTGAAGTCTTCTGGAGACAAGGGCCAAGTTTCAAACCTCATGCTTAGATTCCATTTCTCCATTAATGCGGCCAGCATATCAGTTGCAGAGTCTTTAATGCGGGGGCAGTGGTAGCAGCTTTATCTTAGATATTTCACCGCCCTTTCTATTATCCTCCATGTGTACCGTGTCTTCCCTAAACCATAGGAATTTCTATAACATAGCCTGGGGATATTAAACCTTCCCTTCTATTAACTTGGCTTCATTTTCCGAGGACACAATCTTCCTCAAACATATTTATTTAGACATTATTGCTTTTTTACCTAGTATTTTCTTTATGAGGTACATTCACACACCATTAGATCACTTGATGTCCTCGGATTGGGCTTTTAGCCCAAAAGATATTCTTGGGCCACCCTTCATAAATTACTGGGCCCAATGTCCCTACAATAGCCCCTCAAGATTCTTATTTCTCCAATTCGGGATGAAGGAGGATCTCGACATCTGTCTCCTTTTGTCCTGCAGATATTTGGCAATATTGCTGACAGGGATGATGATTTTTGAACTGCCCATCACATGTTCTTGATGTTTCGGCATGCGAAGCGTCCTTAAATTAAATTCTGGCGTCTTTATGTTCCCCACATTTAGCGATGAGACACGCATCCAACGGTTGAGGATTTCCCTTGGGCAGAGGCGGGAATTCTCCCGCTTCATAATTGCCAATGATATATAAATACCAATTTCTTTCAAATCCTCTCACACACCACAACGCTCCTATAACTTACCTGCCACATTTTGCCATCTACACGTGCTTTCTCATTTTACCAAATATCCTGGCCGAGGTGACTGTGCCCTTTTTTTTTGTTAAAGTAAGTTCTCTCATACTCTCTCCCTTTCTTATCAGCTCTTTTTCTTTTTCTTTTTCTTCCTTCCCCTTTCTTTTTCTCTGTACTCCTTTATCCTCGGCTAGTCTATTTTCTTAGTTTTTCTAACATACCTACACCCTTTTTTTCCCAAAAATGGGTAGATTTGCATCCCTAGTGGATTCAAATGAAGAAATAGAGCAATTTAAGGCTAAATACTGAATTCCCTCGGGGGTATCTATTACGTACTGTACAAAAGAGGAGTATTTCGTAAAAAGAAAAACGGGAGAGGTAGTAATCCCGATGATTGCATTCATCGAAGGAGGGATGAGAATTCCCATGGGGACTGTCACTAGGGATTATCTTAGGGCTTTTAGACTAGCTCCTACCCAGTGTGCCCCAAATGTGTTTAGGCTCCTAGGTTCTATAGATGCCCTAAATGAGAAGATGAACCTATGACTCACTCATCACGATGTGAACTGGGTTTATAACCTCCACTACCTAACGAAAAAAGATGAAAATACTTAAAATCTAGGCATCCAGTAGTTAGGTTAATTCAATGCCTCCCTGAATCCAATAAGGGTCTAAAAAACGACTTCCTGATCATATCAGGAGATTGGCTCGACGGCTTACCCTGTCTGACAAGGGAGGGGACCCCAGGTGAAGTTTTGGATCTATCTAAATCCCTTAAAAAGCATTCCTTTTACCTTTTTATCTATTCTTACCTTGTTTTTCTTTCTTTTGGACAATTTGTAGACCCACACGCAGCAGATCGTCACCCTCTCCTCGTTGATTTTGGGAGATTAGAAAAAATTTTACAAGCCGAAGTCATTGTGCATACAGATGGCCAACTTCGAGCGGCTCATTTAATCCTTGGTTACGATCCCATTTCCAAAGCTTTTCAGGTGCCAAAGTGTGTGATCAAAGCCAAGGACCCACGTCTTCCCCTGATAAGCATTACCGTTGAAGGTTTTCTGCTACCCGAGGGGGCTTCTATTCCTCAGGGTACCTTGGTTACCCAACCCATACAACCCCCACAACCCGTTCCGGAAGGTATTCCCCTAATCCTTCTTTCAACACAACATACATTTGGTGAAGCAACCTCTTCCCAACCTGGCATAAAGGAAGAAGAAGAGATTGTTGAAGTATCTGATTCCGAGGACGAGTTCAAGGTTTTTAATCAACCTCACCCCCCTGAAGACCAAGTTTCTGTCCTCGGCACATCCTTTCAAACCCTACAAGACATCATCCAACAACCTGATCCCATGGGTATCTAGCGCAAGCTAAAGCCGAGTCTCAAAGATGTACTTGAAGCTCAAGCAGGGACTCAAGAGCTTCCTAAGGAACCTCGCACCAGGGTTCAAGATAAAGGCGCTAAAAAAGGCCCTGAATCTAGGCTCCCTCCTCCTCCCCCTCCTTCCCAATCTCAGCGTACCAACCCGGCTGACCATAAAAGAAAACGGGACCAGCAAAAAGGGAAAGAAGTGATGAAGGGAGGGAAAGGCTCTCTTCCCAAGGAGCTTGAGCTCGAAAAAGGAGGAAAACAGGCCCGCACCGTGCAGACGAGGTCAGATAGACGGACCGAATCTCACGCTGATGTACACGCTCCAATTTGGGTCCCTAATATGACTATGGATGACCACGTAGTCACTGTTGACGCATCCATCAGGAACTCCGATGAGGGAACAGCCGCTTGCGTAGCAGACGCATTGGAGCAAGCTTTGCTGTTACCAGAGGATATGGGTGAGCTCAGAAAAATGAGAGACCAAAATGTCTTCATGATTTTGAAGAAGGAGCTTGCCATGGTAAGCATCTCGTCCAAGCCTTGTTTACTTCTATTCCTGTTACTTTATAAAAATTGTAACTTTGTCTTATTATATTGTTGTCTTCCATGCATAGGCTGTTCAGTCTGCTCATAGGGCAGAAGATATCGCTATTATCTTGTACAAGTCCTTAAAGGCTGAAGAATCAAGGCGTGAAATCGCCCAAAGGATCTTGGACCTACAAAAGAAAAAAACTACAAGAGGTCACGGATAAACTTACCAAGGCAGAGAGTGAGAAGTCCAGTTTGGATGCCGCTCTTAAAACAAATGCGAAACAAACTAAGGACCAAAGACTGCTGCTCAGGCAAACTGATGAGAACCTTGCTGCCGTGAGAAAGCTAATTGAGGATCTTAGAAAAGATTTAAAGGAGTCTGAGAGGGTAAAGGAAGAGGCCATCAAGACCAAAGAAAAGGCCATCCAAGAAAAAGAAGAGGTTGAGAATGCAAAAGACCGAGCTGAACAAGAAGGTTATGAGGTTAGCGTGAAGGAGATCACAGAAACTTTCAAGGTTCAGGTCCCTGAGGTATGCAAGTATTACTGCCTCCAAGTGTGGAACGAGGCACATTTTCGAGTTGGGGTTGAGGCTTCTTCTACCTTTTGGAAGGCAGAGAGTGTCTACTTCCCTCCAGCCATTCGAGCCTCTGACCTTCCTCAAGTCAATGATGATGCTGACCTATAAGTATCTGAGGACAAAGAAAGTGAGATAGCTGAAGACTGCCTTTGCTGAAAGTCAACTCCCAAAGCAAGCTGATCCAATAGAAGGAAAGGCACTAGAGGACACACAGCCCTCAAGTGACCCCAAAGACTCCTCCAAGGACAAGCAGGGTGATCAGAAAAATCCAACAACCTTAAAGGATGATCCAAAAGGCAAAGGAATAGCTGTTGAGCCCTCGGCGCAACCTCAGCTCCCACAAGATCCTAAAGGCCCTTTGAAGATAAAGTTGAAGCAATGACTGTTCTCCTCTTTTCTCTAGCCTTTCCCTTTATCTCTACCTAATGTAATTTTGACAACTCACAAGTATATTGTAATTCCAAAGAAATTTGAATTTAATGAAAACACAAGTTCAACCACCTTTGTTTGATGTTTTCGCTTTTTTTTTTTACCTTGATCACACTACTTCATACTTGTTTTGCTATATTTAGAACAGTAATCATTTTACCTTTATTAGTTAACAAATCTAAGGCAACAACCTGGATTGAATTAGGAAAGAAACATGTTCAATATGTCTGCAAATGCATTAGGTGATGCTCATGGATTTCCATCCATTTATCACTATCTCAGGGAGACTTCAAGATATACGGATTGAACGTAGTTGAATTTCATTTAGATGGGGCACGTCCAAGGACCAAAACATTTATTAGGCTCTGTTCAACACTTAGTGAGATATCCACTTAGATGGGGCATGTGGTCCGAGGATCCAGGCATACCAAGCTTCAGTTTGACACTTAGTGAAAAGAATTGAAATGTTAATTTCCCCAAAGTAGATGATCCGAGGACTAGACATAACTAAGGTTCTATCTAACACTTGATAAAAATATCAATTTAGACGAGGTATGTGGACCGAGGATCCAGGCAAACCAAGCTTCAGTTTGATACTAAATGAAAAAAATTGAAGTGTTAATTTCCCCAAAGTAGATGATCCGAGGACCAGGCATAACTACGGTTCTATCTAACACTTGATAAAAATATCAATTTAGACGAGGTATGTGGACCGAGGATCCAGGCATACCAAGCTTCAGTTTGATACTAAATGAAAATAATTGAAGTGTTAATTTCACCAAAGTAGATGATCCAAGGACCAGGCATAACTAAGGTTCTGTCTAACACTTGATAAAAATATCAATTTAGACGAAGTATGTGGTCCGAGGATCCAGGCATACCAGGCTTCAGTTTGATACTAAATGAAAATATTTGAAGTGTTAATTTCCCAAAGTAGATGATCCAAGGACCAGGCATAACTAAGGTTCTGTCTAACACTTGATAAAAATATCAATTTAGACGAAGTATGTGGTCCGAGCATCCAGGCATACCAGGCTTCAGTTTGATACTAGATGAAAAGAATTGAAGTGTTAATTCCCCAAAGTAGATGATCCAAGGACCAGGCATAACTAAGGTTCTGTCTAACACTTGATAAAAATATCAATTTAGACGAGGTATGTGGTCCGAGGATCCAGGCATACCAAGCTTTAGTTTGATACTAAATGAAAAGAAATGAAGTATTAATTTCCCCAAAGTAGATGATCCGAGGACCAAACATAACTAAGGTTCTGTCTATCACTTGATAAAAATAACAATTTAGACGAGGTATGTGGTCCGAGCATCCAGGCATACTAGGCTTTAGTTTGATACTAAATGAAAAGAATTGAAGCGTTAATTTCCCCAAAGTAGATGATACGTGGACCAGACATAACTAAGGTTATGTCTAACACTTGATAAAAATATCAATTTAGACGAGGTATGTGGGCCGAGGATCTAGGCATACCAAGCTTTAGTTTGATACTAAATAAAAAGAATTGAATTATTAATTTCCCCAAAGTGGATGATCCGACGACCAAACATAGATAAGGTTCAGTCTATCACTTGATAAAAATATCAATTTAGACGAGCTATGTGGTCTGAGGATCCAGGCATACCACGCTTCAGTTTGATACTAAATGAAAATAATTGAAGTGTTAATTCCCCAAAGTAGATGATCCAAGGACCAGGCATAACTAAGGTTCTGTCTAACACTTGATAAAAATATCAATTTAGACGAGGTATGTGGTCCGAGGATCCAGGCATACCAGGCTTCAGTTTGATACTAAATGAAAAGAATTGAAGCGTTAATTTCTTAAAGTAGATGATCCAAGGACCAGACATAACTAAGGTTCTGTCTAACACTTGATAAAAATATCAATTTAGACGAGGTATGTGGTCCGAGCATCCAGGCATACTAGGCTTCAGTTTGATACTAAATGAAAAGAATTGAAGTGTTAATTTCCCCAAAGTAGATGATCCGAGGACCAGACATAGATAAGGTTCTGTCTATCACTTGATGAAAATATCAATTTAGACGAGCTATGTGGTCTGAGGATCCAGGCATACCACGCTTCAGTTTGATACTAAATGAAAATAATTGAAGTGTTAATTCCCCAAAGTAGATGATCCAAGGACCAGGCATAACTAAGGTTCTGTCTAACACTTGATAAAAATATCAATTTAGACGAGGTATGTGGGCCGAGGATCCAGGAATTCCAAGCTTTAGTTTGATACTAAATGAAAAGAATTGAAGTATTAATTTCCCCAAAGTAGATGATCCGAGGACCAAACATAGATAAGGTTCTGTCTATCACTTGATAAAAATATCAATTTAGACGAGGTATGTGGTCCGAGGATCCAGGCATACCAAGCTTTAGTTTGATACTAAATGAAAAGAATTGAAGTATTAATTTCCCCAAAGTAGATGATCCGAGGACCAAACATAACTAAGGTTCTGTCTAACACTTGATAAAAATATCAATTTAGACGAGGTATGTGGGCCAAGGATCCAGGCATACCAAGCTTTAGTTTGATACTAAATGAAAAGAATTGAAGTGTTAATTTCCCCAAAGTAGATGATCCGAGGACCAAACATAGATAAGGTTCTGTCTAACACTTGATAAAAATATCAATTTAGACGAGGTATGTGGTCCGAGCATCCAGGCATACTAGGAATTAGTTTGATTCTAAATGAAAAGAATTGAAGTGTTAATTTCTCCAAAGTAGATAATCCGAGGACCAGACATAGATAAGGTTCTGTCTATCACTTGATGAAAATATCAATTTAGACGAGGTATGTGGTCCGAGGATCCAGGCATACCAAGCTTTAGTTTGATACTAAATGAAAAGAATTGAAGTATTAATTTCCCCAAAGTAGATGATCCGAGGACCAGACATAACTAAGGTTCTGTCTAACACTTGATAAAAATATCAATTTAGACGAGGTATGTGGTCCGAGGATCCAGGCATACCAAGCTTTAGTTTGATACTAAATGAAAAGAATTGAAGTATTAATTTCCCCAAAGTAGATGATCCAAGGACCAGACATAACTAAGGTTTTGTCTAACACTTGATAAAAATATCAATTTAGACGAGGTATGTGGTCCGAGCATCCAGGCATACTAGGCTTTAGTTTGATACTAAATGAAAAGAATTGAAGTGTTAATTTCACCAAAGTAGATGATCCAAGTACCAGGCATAACCAAGGTTCTGTCTAACACTTGATAAAAATATCAATTTAGACGAAGTGTGTGTTCCGAGGATCCAGGCATACCTGGCTTCAGTTTGATACTAAATGAAATAAATTCAAGTGTTAATTTCTTCAAAGTAGATGATCCAAGGATCAGACATAAATAAGGTTCCGTCTATCACTTGATAAAAATATCAATTTTGACGAGGTCTGTGGTCCGAGGATCCAGGCATACCAAGTTTCAGTTTGATACTAAATGAAAAGAATTGAAGTGTTAATTTCCCAAAGTAGATGATCCAAGGACCAGACATAACTAAGGTTCTGTCTAACACTTGATAAAAATATCAATTTAGACGAGGTATGTGGTCCGAGGATCCAGGCATACCAGGCTTTAGTTTGATACTAAATGAAAAGAATTGAAGTGTTAATTTCCCCAAAGTAGATGATCCAAGGACCGGGCATAACTAAGGTTCTGTCTAACACTTGATAAAAATATCAATTTAGACGTGGTATGTGGTCCGAGGATCCAGGTATATGAAGCTTTAGTTTGATACCAACTGAAACGATTTGAAGTGTTAATTTCCCAAAAGTAGAAGATCAAAAGATCAGACAAACTAAGGTTCTGTCGAACACTTGAAAAAAATATTAAATTAGGTGAGGTATATTGTTCGAGGATCCAGGCATACTAGGCTTCAGTTTGATACTAATTGAAAAACATTGAAGTGTTAATTTTATCAAAGTAGATGATCGAAGGACCAGGCATAACTAAGATTCTGTCTAACACTTGATAAAAATATCAATTTAGAAGAGCAATATCGTCTGAGGATCCAGGCATGCCAAGGTTTAGTTTGATGCTAAATAAATAGATTAGGAGTGTTAATTTCAAAAGTAGATGATCCAAGCACCAGACAAACCAAGGTTCTGTCTAACACTTGATACAGATCTCAATTTAGACGAGCATTGTGGTCCGAGGATCTAGGCATACCAGGCTTCAGTTCGATACTAAATGAAAAGAATTGGAGTGTTAATTTTCCCAAAGTAGATGATCCGAGGACCAGGCATAACTAAGGTTCTATCTAACACTTGATAAAAATATTAATTTAGACGAGGTATGTGGTCCGAGGATATAGGCATACCAGGCTTCAGTTTGAGACTAAATGAAAAGAATTGAATTGTTAATTTCCCCAAAGTAGATGATCCAAGGACCGGGCATAATTAAGGTTTTGTCTACCACTTGATAAAAATATCAATTTAGACGAGGTATGTGGTCCGAGGATCCAGGCATACCAAGCTTTAGTTTGATACTAAATGAAAAGAATTGAAGTGTTAATTTCCCCAAAGTAGATGATCCGAGGACCAGGCATAACTAAGCTTTCGTCTAACACTTGATAAAAATATCGATTTAGACGAGGTATGTGGTCCGAGGATCCAGGCATACCAGGCTTCAGTTTGATACTAAATGAAAAAATTGAAGTGTTAATTTCCCCAAAGTAGATAATCCGAGGACCAGACATAGATAAGGTTCTGTCTATCACTTGATGAAAATATCAATTTTGATGAGGTATGTGGGCCGAGGATCCAGGCATACCAAGCTTTAGTTTGATACTAAATGAAAAGAATTGAAGTGTTAATTTCCCCAAAGTAGATGATCCAAAGACCAGCTATAACTAAGGTTCTGTCTAACACTTGATAAAAATATCAATTTGGACGAGGTACCTGGTTTGAGGATCCAGGCAAACCAAGCTTCATTTTGATACTAAATGAAAAGAATTGAATTGTTAATTTCACATAAGTAGATGATCTGAGGACCAGACAAACTAAGGTTCTGTCTAACACTTGATAAAAATATCAATTTAGATGAGCTATGTGGTCTGGGGATCCAGGCATACCAAGCTTCAGTTTGATACTAAATGAAAAGAATTGAAGTGTTAATTTCCCCAAAGTAGATGATCCAAGGACCAGGCATAACTAAGGTTCTGTCTAACACTTGATAAAAATATCAATTTAGACGAGCTATGTGGTCCGAGGATCCAGGCATACCATGTTTCAGTTTGATACTAAATGAAAAGAATTGAAGTGTTAATTTCCCCAAAGTAGATGATCCGAGGACCAAACATAACTAAGGTTCTGTCTAACACTTGATAAAAATATCAATTTAGACGAGGTATGTGGTCCGAGGATCCAGGCAGACCACGCTTTAGTTTGATACTAAATGAAAAGAATTGAAGTGTTAATTTCACCAAAGTAGATGATCCAAGCACCAGGCATAACTAAGGTTCTGTGTAACACTTGATAAAAATATCAATTTAGAAGAAGTATGTGGTTCGAGGATCTAGGCATAGCAAGATTTAGTTTGATACTAAATGAAAAGAATTGAAGTATGAATTTCCCCAAAGTAGATGATTTTAGGAGCAGACATAAATAAGGTTCTATCTAACACTTGATATAAATATAAATTTAGACGAGCTATGTGGTCTGAGGATCCAGGCAAAGCAAGCTTCAGTTTGATACTAAATGAAAAGAATTGAAGTGTTAATTTCCCCAGAGTAGATGATATGAGGACCAGACAAACTAAGGTTCTGTCTAACACTTGATAAAAATATTAATTTATACGAGGTATGCGGTCTGAGGATAGACGCATACCAAGCTTTATTATGATTCTAAATTAAAAGAATTGAAGTGTTAATTTCCCAAAATTTGATGACCCAAGGACCAGGCATAACTAAGGTTCTGTCTAACACTTGATAAAAATATCAATTTAGACGAGGTATGCGGTCCGAGGATCAAGGCATACTAGGCTTCAGTTTGACACTAAATGAAAACAATTGAAATATTAATTTTCCCAAAGTAGATGTTCCGAGGACCAGACATATATGAGGATCTATCTAACACTTGATAAAAATATCTATTTAGACGAGCTATCTGGTTTGAGCATCCAGGCAAACCAAGCTTCATTTCGACACTAAATGAAAAGAATTGTAGTATTAATTTCCCCAAAGTAGATGATCCAAGGACCAGGCATAACTAAGGTTCTGTCTAACACTTGATAAAAATATCAATTTAGACGAGGTATGTGGTCCGAGGATCCAGGCATACCAAGCTTTAGTTTGATACTAAATAAATAGATTTGAAGTGTTAATTTCAAAAGTAGATGATACGAGGGCCAGACAAACTAAGGTTCTGTCTACCACTTGATAAAAATATCAATTTAGACGAGGTATGTGGTCCGAGGATCCAGGCATACCAGGCTTCAGTTTGATACTAAATGAAAAGAATTGAAGTATTAATTTCCCCAAAGTAGATGATCCGAGGACCAGAGATAAATAAGGATCCATCTAACACTTGATAAAAATATCAATTTGGACGAGGTATGTGGTCTGAGGATCCAGGCATACCAAGCTTCAGTTTGATAATAAATGAAAAGAGTTGAAGTGTGAATTTCCTCGAAGTAGATGATTCAAGGACCAGGCTAAACTATGGTTCTGTCTTACATTTGATAAAAATATCAATTTAGACGAGGTATGTGGTCCGAGGATCCAGGCATACCAAGCTTTAGTTTGATACTAAATGAAAAGAATTGAAGTGTTAATTTCCCAAAGTAGATGATCCAAGGACTAGACAAACTAAGCTTCTAACACTTGATAAAATATCAATTTAGACGAGGTATGTGGTCCGAGGATCCAGGCATACCAGGCTTCAGTTTGATACTAAATGAAAAGAATTGAAGTGTTAATTTCCCCAAAGAAGACGATACGAGGACCAGACATAGATAAGGTTCTGTCTAACACTTGATAAAAATATCAATTTAGACGAGGTATGTGGTCCGAGGATCCAGGCATACCAAGCTTTAGTTTGATACTAAATGAAAAGAATTGAAGTTTAATTCCCAAAGTAGATGATACGAGGACCAGACATAACTAAGGTTCTGTCTAACAGTTGATAAAAATATCAATTTAGACGAGGTCTGTGGTCCGCGGATCCAGGCATACCAAGCTTCAGTTTTATACTAAATGAAAAGAATTGAAGTGTTAATTTCACCAAAGTAGATGATCCAAGGACCAGGCATAACCAAGGTTCCGTCTAACATTTGAAAAAATATCAATTTAGACGAAGTGTGTGGTATGAGGATCCAGGCATACCAGGCTTCAGTTTGATACTAAATGAAAAGAATTGAAGTGTTAATTTCCCCAAAGTAGATGATACGAGGACCAGACATAACTAAGGTTCTATCTAACACTTGATAAAAATATCAATTTAGACGAGGTATGTGGTCCGAGGATCCAGGCATACCAAGCTTCAGTTTGACACTAAAAGAAAAGAATTGAAGTGTTAATTTCCCCAAAGTAGAGGATCCAAGGACCAGCCATAACTAAGGTTCTGTCTAACACTTGATAAAAATATCAATTTAGACGAGGTATGTGGTCCGAGGATCCAGGCACACCAAATTTTAATTTGATAATAAATGAAAATATTTGAAGTGTTAATTTCCCAAAGTAGATGATCCAAGGGCCAGACAAACTAAGGTTCTGTCTAACACTTGATAAAAATATCAATTTAGACGAGGTATGTGGTCCGAGGATCCAGGCACACCAAATTTTAATTTGATACTAAATGAAAATATTTGAAGTGTTAATTTCCCATAAGTAGATGATCCGAGGAACAGACATAAATAAGGATCTATCTAACACTTGATAAAAATATCAATTTAGAGGTATGTGGTCCGAGGATCCAGGCATACCAGGCTTCAGTTTGATACTAAATGAAAAGAATTGAAGTGTTAATTTCCCCAAAGTAGATGATCCAAGGACCAGGCATAACTAAGGTTCTGTCTAACACTTGATAAAAATATCAATTTAGACGAGGTATGTGGTCCGAGATCCAGGCATACCAAGCTTTAGTTTGATACTAAATGAAAAGAATTGAAGTGTTAATTTCTCCAAAGTAGATCATACGTACACCAGACATAACTAAGGTTCTGTCTAACACTTGATAAACAAATCAATTTAGACGAGGTATGTGGTCTGAGCATCCAGGCATACTAGGCTTCAGTTTGATACTAAATGAAAAGAATTGAAGTGTTAATTTCCCCAAAGTAGATGATCCGAGGACCAGACATAGATAAGGTTCTGTCTATCACTTGATGAAAATATCAATTTCGACAAGCTATGTGGTCTGAGGATCCAGCCATACAAAGCTTTAGTTTGATACTAAATGAAAAGATTTGAAGTGTTAATTTCTCCAAAGTAGATGATACGTGGACCAGACATAACTAAGGTTCTGTCTAACACTTGATAAAAATATCAATTTAGACGAGGTATGTGGTCCGAGCATCCAGGCATACTAGGCTTTAGTTTGATTCTAAATGAAAAGAATTGAAGTGTTAATTTCCCCATAGTAGATGATCCGAGGACCAGACATAGATAAGGTTTTGTCTATCACTTGATGAAAATATCAATTTAGACGAGCTATGTGGTCCGAGGATCCAGGCATACCAAGCTTTAGTTTGATACTAAATGAAAAGATTTGAAGTGTTAATTTCCCAAAGTAGATGATCCGAGGACCAGACATAACTAAGGTTCTGTCTAACACTTGATAAAAATATCAATTTAGACGAGGTATGTGGTCCGAGGATCCGGGCACACCAAGCTTTAGTTTCATACAAAGTGAAAAGAATTGAAGTATTAATTTCCCCGAAGTAGATGATCCGAGGACCAGACATAAATAAGGTTCTATCTAACACTTGATAAAAATATCAATTTAGACGAGGTATGTGGTCCGAGGATCCAGGCATACCAGGCTTCAGTTTGATACTAAATGAAAAGAATTGAAGTGTTAATTTCCCCAAAGTAGATGATACGAGGACCAGACATAACTAAGGTTCTGTCTAACACTTGATAAAAATATCAATTTAGACGAGGTATGTGGTCCGAGGATCCAGGCATAACGAGCTTTAGTTTGATACTAAATGAAAAGATTTGAAGTGTTAATTTCCCAAAGTAGATGATCCATGGACCAGACATAAATAAGGTTCTATCTAACACTTGATAAAAATATCAATTTAGACGAAGTATGTGGTCCGAGGATCCAGGCATACCAAGCTTTAGTTTGATACTAAATGAAAAGATTTGAAGTGTTAATTTCCCCAAAGTAGATGATCCAAGGATCGGGCATTACTAAGGTTCTGTCTAACACTGGATAAAAATATTAATTTAGGCGAGGTATATGATCCGAGGATCCAGGCATACCATGCTTCTGTTTGATACTAATTCAAAAGAGTTGAAGTGTTAATTTTACCAAGGAAGATGATCCAAGGACCAGACATAAATAAAGTTCTATCTAACACTCGATAAATATACCAATTTATACGAGCTATGTGGTCTGAGAATCCAGGGATACCAAGGTTTAGTTTGATACAAAATAAATAGATTAGAAGTGTTAATTTCAAAAGTAGATGATCCAAGGACCAGACAAATAAGGTTCTGTCTAACACTTGATAAAAATATCAATTTAGACGAGGTATGTGGTCCGAGGATTTAGGCATACCAGGCTTCAGTTTGATACTAAATGAAAAGATTTGAAGTGTTGATTTCCCATTAGTAGATGATCTGAGGACCAGACAAACTAAGGTTCTGTCTAACACTTGATAAAAATATCAATTTAGACGAGGTATGTGGTCCGAGGATCCAGGCATACCAAGCTTTAGTTTTATACTAAATGAAAAGATTTGAAGTGTTAATTTCCCCAAAGTAGATGATCCGAGGACCAGACATAGTTAGGTTCGGTCTAACACTTGATAAAAATATCAATTTAGACGAAGGGTGGGGACCGAGGATCCAGGCATACCAAGCTTTAGTTTCATACAAAATGAAAAGATTTGAAGTGTTAATTTCCCATAAGTAAATGATCTGAGGACCAGACATACATAAGGTTCTATCTAACACTTGATAAAAATATCAATTTAGACGAGCTATGTGGTCTGAGGATCCAGGCATACCAAGCTTCAGTTTGATACTAAATGAAAATAATTGAAGTGTTAATTTTCCCAAAGTAGATGATCCGAGGACCAGGCATAACTAAGGTTCTAACCAACACTTGATAAAAATATAAATTTAGACGAGGTATGTGGTCCGAGGATCCAGGCATACCAAGCTTTAGTTTAATACTAAATGAAAAGAATTGAAGTGTTAATTTCCTCAAAGTAGATGATCCGAGGACTAGGCATAACTAAGGTTCTGTCTAACACTTGATAAAAATATCAATTTAGACGAGGTATGTGGTCCGAGGATCCAGGCATACCAAGCTTCAGTTTGATACTAAATGAAAAGATTTGAAGTGTTAATTTCTCCAAAGTAGATAATACGAGGACCAGACATAACTAAGGTTCGGTATGATACATGATAAAAATATAAATTTAGACGAGGTATGTGGTCTGAGGATCTAGGCATACAAAGCTTCAGTTTGATAACAAATAAAAAGAATTGAAGTGTTAATTTCCCCAAAGAAGATGATACGAGGACCAGACATAGCTAAGGTTCTGTCTAACACTTGATAAAAATATCAATTTAGACGAGGTATGTGGTCCGTGGATCCAGGCATACCAGGCTTCAGTTTGACACTAAATGAAAAGAATTGAAGCATTAATTTCCCCAAAGTAGATGATCCAAGGACCCGACATAAATAAGGATCTATCTAACACTTGATAAAAATATCAATTTAGAGGAGCTTTGTGGTCTCAGAATCCAAGCATACCACGCTTCAGTTTGATAATAAATGAAAAGAATTGAAGTGTTAATTTCCTCAAAGTAGATGATCCGAGGACCAGGCATGACTAAGGTTCTTTCTAACACTTGATAAAAATATCAATTTAGACGAAGTATGTCGTCTCAGAATCCAAGCATACCAGGCTTCAGTCTCATATGAAATGAAAAGAATTGAAGTGTTAATTTCCCCAAAGTAGATGATCCGAGGACCAGGCATAACTAAGGTTCTGCCTAACACTTGATAAAAATAACAATTTAGAAGAAGTATGTGGTTCGACGATCCAGGTATACCGGGCTTCAGTTTCATACTCAATGAAAAGAATTGAAGTGTTAATTTCTCCAAAGTAGATGATACGAGGACCAGACATAACTAAGGTTCTGTCTAACACTTGATAAAAATATTAATTTAGACGAGGTATGTGGTCCGAGGATCTAGGCATACCAGGCTTTAGTTTGATACTGAATGAAAAGATTTGAAGTGTTAATTTCCCCAAAGTAGATGATACGAGGACCAGACATAACTAAGGTTCTGTCTAACACTTGATAAAAATATCAATTTAGACGAGCTATGTGGTCTGAGAATCCAAGCATACCAAGCTTCAGTTTGATACTAAATGAAAAGAATTGAAGTGTTAATTTCACATAAGTAGATGATCTGAGGACCAGACAAACTAAGGTTCTGTCTAACACTTGATAAAAATATCAATTTAGACAAGGTATGTGGTCCGAGGATCCAGGCATACCAGGCTTCAGTTTGATACTAAATGAAAAGAATTGAAGTATTAATTTCCCCAATGTAGATGATCTGAGGACCAGAAATAATTAAGGTTCTATCTAACACTTGAGAAAAATATCAATTTGGATGAGTTATGTGGTACGAGGATCCAGTCATACCAGGCTTCAGTGTGATCCGAAATGAAAAAAACTGAAGTGTTAATTTCCCCAAAGTAGATTATCCAAGGACCGGGCATAACTAAGGTTCTGTCTAATACTTGACTAAAATATCAATTTAGATAAGGTGTGTGATCCGAGGATCCAGGCATCCAAAGCTTTAGTTTGATACTAAATGAAAAGATTTGAAGTGTTAATTTCCTAAAGTAGATGATCGATGGACCAGACAAACTAAGGTTCTGTCTAAACTTGATAAAAATATCAATTTAGACGAGGTATGTGGTCCGAGGATCCAGGCATACCAGGCTTCAGTTTGATACTAAATGAAAAGAATTGAAGTGTTAATTTCCCCAAAGTAGATGATCCGAGGACCAGACACAACTAAGGTTCTGTCTAATACTTAATAATAATATCAATTTAGACGTGGTATGTGATCCGAGAATCTAGGCATACCAAGCTTCAGTTTGATACTAAATGAAAAGAATTGCAGTGTTAATTTCACCAAAGTAGATGATCCAAGGACCAGGCATAACTAAGATTCTGTACAACACTTAATAAAAATATGAATTTTGACGAAGTTTGTGGTCCGAGGATCCAGGCATAACAGGCTTCAGTTTGATACTAAATGAAAAGAATTGAAGTGTTAATTTCCCAAAAGTAGATGATACGAGGACCAGACATAACTAAGGTTCTGTCTAACACTTGATAAAAATATCAATTTAGACGAAGTATGTGGTCCGAGGATCCAGGCATACCAAGCATTAGTTTGATACTAAATGAAAAGATTTGAAGTGTTAATTTCCCAAAGTAGATGATACGAGGACCAGACATAACTAAGGTTCTGTCTAACACTTGATAAAAATATCAATTTAGACGAAGTATGTGGTCCGAGGATCCAGGCATACCAGGCTTCAGTTTGATACTAAATGAAAAGAATTGAAGTGTTAATTTCCCAAAGTAGATGATCCAAGGACCAGGCATAACTAAGGTTCTGTCTAACACTTGATAAAAATATCAATTTAGACGAAGTATGTGGTCCGAGGATCCAGGCATAACAGGCTTCAGTTTGATACTAAATGAAAAGAATTGAAGTGTTAATTTCCCCAAAGTAGATGATACGAGGACCAGACATAACTAAGGTTCTGTCTAACACTTGATAAAAATATCAATTTAGACGAAGTGTGTGGTCCGACGATCCAGGCATACCGGGCTTCAGTTTGATACTAAATGAAAATATTTGAAGTGTTAATTTTCCAAAGTAGTTGATCCAAGGACCAGGCATAACTAAGGTTCTGTTCAACACTTGATAAAAATATCAATTTAGACGAAGTATGTGGTCCGAGGATCCAGGCATACCAAGCTTTAGTTTGATACTAAATGAAAATTTTTGAAGTGTTAATTTCCCAAAGTAGACCATACGAGGACCAGACATAACTAAGGGTCTGTCTAACACTTGATCAAAATATTAATTTAGGCGAGGTATGTGGTTTGAGGATCCAAGCATACCTGGCTTCAGTGTGAAACTAAATGGAATGAATTGAAGTATTAATTTCCAAAAGTAGATGATTTGAGGACCAGACATAACTAAGGTTCTATCTAACACTTGACAAAAATATCAATTTAGATGAGTTATGTGATCCGAGGATCCAGGCATCCAAAGCTTTAGTTTGATACTAAATGAAAAGAATTGAAGTGTTAATTTCGCAAAGTTGATGATCGATGGACAAGACAAACTAAGGTCTTGTCTAACACTTGATAAAAATAACAATTTAGACGAAGTATGTGGTCCGAGGATCCAGGCATACTAGGCTTCTGTTTGATACTAAATGAAAAGAATTGAAGTGTTAATTTCCCCAAAATAGATGATCCGAGGACCAAACATAGATAAGGTTCTGTCTATCACTTGATAAAAATATCAATTTAGACGAGGTATGTGATCCGAGGATCCAGGCATACCAGGCTTCAGTTTGATACTAAATTAAAAGAATTGAAGTGTTAATTTCCCCAACGTAGATAATCCGAGGACCAGACATAGATAAGGTTCTGTCTATCACTTGATGAAAATATCAATTTAGACGAGTTATGTGATCCGAGGATCCAGGCATACCAAGCTTTAGTTTGATACTAAATGAAATGAATTGAAGTATTAATTTCCCCAAAATAGATGATCCAAGGACCAGACAAACTAAGCTTCTGTCTAACACTTGATAAAAATATCGATTTAGACGAGGTATGTGGTCCGAGGATCCAGGCATACCAGGCTTCAGTTTGATACTAAATGAAAAGAATTGAAGTGTTAATTTCACAAAGTAGATGATCTAAGGACCAGACATAACTAAGGTTCTGTCTAACACTTGATAAAAATATTGATTTAGACGAGGTATGTTGTCCGAGGATCCAGGCGTACCAGGCTTCAGTTTGATACTAAATGAAAAGAATTGGTGTGTTAATTTCCCCAAAGTAGATAATCCGAGGACCAGACATAGATAAGGTTCTGTCTATCACTTGATGAAAATATCAATTTAGACAAGCTATGTGGTCTGAGGATCCAGGCATACAAAGCTTTAGTTTGATACTAAATGAAAAGATTTGAAGCGTTAATTTCTTAAAGTAGATGATCCAAGGACCAGACAAACTAAGCTTCTGTCTAACACTTGATAAAAATATCAATTTAGACGAGGTATGTGGTCCGAGGATCCAGGCATACCAAGCTTTAGTTTGATACTAAATGAAAAGAATTGAAGTATTAATTTCCCCAAAGTAGATGATCCAAGGACCAGACATAACTAAGGTTCTGTCTAACACTTGATAAAAATATCAATTTAGACGAAGTATGTGGTCCGAGGATCCAGGCATAACAGGCTTCAGTTTGATACTAAATGAAAAGAATTGAAGTGTTAATTTCCCCAAAGTAGATGATACGAGGACTAGACATAGCTAAGGTTTTGTCTAACACTTGATAAAAATATCAATTTAGACGAAGTATGTGGTCCGAGGATCTAGGCATATCAAGCTTTAGTTTGATACAAAACGAAAAGATTTGCAGTGTTAATTTCATCAAAGTAGATGATCCAAGGACCAGGCATAACTAAGGTTCTGTCTAACACTTAATAAAAATATCAATATAGACGAGGTATGTGATCTGAGGATCTAGGCATACCAAGCTTCAGTTTGATACTAAATGAAAAGAATTGAAGTGTTAATTTCCCAAACTAGATGATCCAATGACCAGGCATAACTAAGTTTCCGTCCAACACTTGATAAAAATATCAATTTAGACGAAGTATGTGGTCCGAGGATCCAGGCATACCAAGCATTAGTTTGATACTAAATGAAAAGATTTGAAGTGTTAATTTCCCAAAGGAGATGATACGAGGACCAGACATAAGTAAGGTTCTGTCTAACACTTGATAAAAATATCAATTTAGACGAGGTATGTGGTCCGAGGATCCAGGCATACCAAGCTTCAGTTTGATACTAAATGAAAAGAATTGAAGTGTTAATTTCCCCAAAGTAGATGATCCGAGGACTAGACATAAATATGGATCTATCTAACACTTGATAAAAATATCAATTTAGACGAGCTATGTGGTCTGAGGATCCAGGCATACCAAGCTTCAGTTTGATACTAAATGAAAAGAATTGAAGTGTTAATTTCCCCAAAGTAGATGATCCGAGGACCAGACATAGATAAGGTTCTGTCTATCACTTGATGAAAATATCAATTTAGACGAGGTATGTGGTCCGAGGATCCAGGCATACCAAGCTTTAGTTTGATACTAAATGAAAAGATTTGAAGTGTTAATTTCCCCAAAGTAGATGATCCGAGGACCAGACAAACTAAGGTTCTGTCTAACACTTGATAAAAATATCAATTTAGACGAGGTATGTGGTCCGAGGATCCAGGCATACCAAGCTTTAGTTTGATACTAAATGAAAAGATTTGAAGTGTTAATTTCCCCAAAGTAGATGATCCGAGGACCAGACATAGATAAGGTTCTGTCTAACACTTGATAAAAATATCAATTTAGACGAGGTATGTGGTCCGAGGATCCAGGCATACCAAGCTTTAGTTTGATACTAAATGAAAAGATTTGAAGTGTTAATTTCCCAAAGTAGATGATCCGAGGACCAGACATAACTAAGGTTCTGTCTAACACTTGATAAAAATATTAATTTATACGAGGTATGTGGTCTGAAGATCCAGGCATACCTGGCTTCAGTTTGATACTAAATGAAAAGAATTGAAGTATTAATTTCCCCAAACTAGATGATCTGAGGACCATACATAAGTAAGGTTCTATCTAACACTTGATAAATATATCAATTTAGAGGAGGTATGTGGTCCGAGGATCTAGGATACCAAGCTTTAAGTTGATACAAAACGAAAAGATTTGAAGTGTTAATTTCCCCAAAGTAGATGATCCGAGGAGCAGACAAACTAAGGTTCTGTGTAACACTTGATAAAAATATCAATTTAGACGAGGTATATGGTCCGAGGATCCAGGCATACCAAGCTTTAGCTTGATACTAAATGAAAAGATTTCAAGTGTTAATTTCCCAAAGTAGATGATCCAAGGACCAGCCATAACTAAGGTTCTGTCTAACACTTGATAAAAATATCAATTTAGACAAGGTATGTGGTCCGAGGATCCAGGCATACCAAGCTTCAGTTTGATACTAAATGAAAAGAATTGAATAGTTAATTTCCCCAAAGTAGATGATCCAAGGACCAGGCATAACTAAGGTTCTGTCTAACACTTGATAAAAATATCAATATAGATGAGGTATGTGGTCCGAGGATCCAGGCATAGCAAGCTTTAGTTTGATAATAAATGAAAAGAATTGAAGTATGAATTTCCCCAAAGTAGATGATTTTAGGAGCAGACATAAATAAGGTTCTATCTAACACTTGATAAAAACAAAAATTTGGACGAGGTATGTGGTTCGAGGATCCAGGCATACCAAGCTTTAGTTTAATACTAAATGAAAAGAATTGAAGTGTTAATTTCCCCAAAGTAGATGATCCGAGGACCAGACATAAATAAGGATCTATCTAACACTTGATAAAAATATCAATTTAGACGAGCTATGTGGTCTGAGGATCCAGGCATACCAAGCTTCAGTTTGATACTAAATGAAAAGAATTGAAGTGTTAATTTCCCCAAAGTAGATGATCCAAGGACCAGGCATAACTAAGGTTCTGTCTAACACTTGATAAAAATAAAAATTTAGCCGAGGTATGTGGTCCGAGGATCCAGGCATACCATGCTTTAGTTTAATACTAAATGAAAAGAATTGAAGTGTTAATTTCCCCAAAGTAGATGATCCGAGGAACAGACATAAATAAGGATCTATCTAACACTTGATAAAAATATCAATTTAGACGAGCTATGTGGTCAGAGGATCCAGGCATACCAAGCTTCAGTTTGACACTAAATGAAAAGAATTGAAGTGTCAATTTTCCCAAAGTAGATGATCCAAGGACCAGCCATAACTAAGGTTCTGTCTAACACTTGATTAAAATATCAATTTAGACGAGGTATGTGGTCTGAGGATCCCGGCATACCGAGGTTTTGTTTGATACTAAATGAAAAGATTTGAAGTGTTAATTTCCCATAAGTAGATGATCTGAGGACCAGACAAACTAAGGTTCTGTCTAACACTTGATAAAAATTTCAATTTAGACGAAGTATATGGCCCGAGGATCCAGGCATACCAAGCTTCGGTTTGATACTAAATGAAAATATTTGAAGTGTTAATTTCCCAAAGTAGTTGATCCAAGGACCAGCCATAACTAAGGTTTTGTTCAACACTTGATAAAAATAGCAATTTTGACGAAGTATGTGGTCCGACGATCCAGGCATACAGCTTCAGTTTGATACTAAATGAAAAGATTGAAGTGTTAATTTCCCAAATAGATGATACGAGGACCAGACATACTAAGGTTTGTCTAACACTTGATAAAAATATCAATTTAGACGAGTATGTGGTCCGAGGATCCAGGCATAACAGGCTTCAGTTTGATACTAAATGAAAAGAATTGAAGTGTTAATTTCCCCAAAGTAGATGATACGAGGACCAGACATAACTAAGGTTCTGTCTAACACTTGATAAAAATATCAATTTAGACGAGGTATGTGGTCCGAGGATCCAGGCATACCAAGTTTGAGTTTTATACTAAATGAAAAGAATTGAAGTGTTAATTTCACCAAAGTAGATGATCCGAGGGCCAGACATAACTAAGGTTCTCTAACACTTGATAAAAATAACAATTTAGACGAGGTATGCGGTCCGAGGATCCAGGCATACCAAGCTTTAGTTTGATACTAGATGAAAAGATTTGAAATATTAATTTCCCAGAACTAGATGATTTGAGGACCATACATAAGTAAGGTCCTATCTAACACTTTATAAATATATCAATTTAGTGGAGGTATGTGGTCCGAGGATCTAGGCATACCAAGCTTTAAGTTGATACAAAACGAAAAGATTTGAAGTGTTAATTTTCCCAAAGTAGATGATCCGACGAGCAGACAAACTAAGGTTCTGTCTAACACTTGATAAAAATATCAATTTAGAGGAGGTATGTGGTCCGAGGATGCAGGCATACCAAGCTTTAGTTTGAGACTAAATGAAAATATTTGAAGTGTTAATTTCTCAAATTAGATGATCCGAGGACCAGACATAACTAAGGTTCTGTCTAACACTTGATAAAAATATCAATTTAGACGAGCATTGTGGTCTGAGGATCCAGGCATACCAAGCTTCAGTTTGACACTAAATGAAAAGAATTGAAGTATTAATTTCCCCAAAGTAGATAATCCTAGGACCAGGTATAACTAAGGTTCTGTCTAACACTTGATAAAAATATCAATTTAGACGAGGTATGTGGTCTGAGGATCCAGATATACCTAGCTTTAGTTTGATACTAAATTAAAAGAATTGAAATGTTAATTTCCCCAAAGTAGATGATCCGAGGACCAGACATAAATAAGGATCTATCTAACACTTGATAAAAATATCAATTTAGATGAGCTATGTGGTCTGAGGATCCAGGCATACCAAGCTTTTGTTTGATACTAAATGAAAAGAATTGAAGTATTAATTTCCCCAAAGTAGATGATCCGAGGACCAAACATAGATAAGGTTCTGTCTAACACTTGATAAAAATACCAATTTAGACGATGTATGTGGTCCGAGGATCCAGGCATACCAAGCTTTAGTTTGATACTAAATGAAAAGATTTGAAGTATTAATTTCCCCAAAGTAAATGATCTGAGCACCAAACATAACTAAGGTTCTGTCTAACACTTGATAAAAATATCAATTTAGACGAGATATATGGTCCGCGGATCCAAGCATACCAAGCTTTAGTTTGATACTAAATGAAAATATTTGAAGTGTTAATTTCCCCAAAATAGATGATACGAGGACCAGGCATAACTAAGGTTCTATCTAACACTTGATAAAAATATCAATTTAGACGAAGTATGTGGTCCGATGATCCAGGCATACCAGGCTTCGGTTTGATACTAAATGAAAATTTTTGAAGTGTTAATTTCCCAAAGTAGATGATCCAAGGACCAGGCATAACTAAGGTTCTGTCTAACACTTGATAAAAATATCAATTTAGACGAAGGGTGTGGTCCGAGGATCCAGGCATACCAGGCTTCAGTTTGATACTAAATGAAAAGAATTGAAGTGTTAATTTCCCCAAAGTAGATGATACGAGGACCAGACATAACTAAGGTTCTGTCTAACACTTGATAAAAATATCAATTTAGACGAAGTATGTGGCCCGAGGATCCAGGCATACCAAGCTTCAGTTTGATACTAAATGAAAAGAATTGAAGTGTTAATTTCCCAAAGTAGATGATACGAGGACCAGACATAACTAAGGTTCTGTCTAACACTTGATAAAAATATCAATTTAGACGAAGTTTGTGGTCCGAGGATCCAGGCATACCAAGCTTTAGTTTGATACTAAATGAAAATATTTGAAGTGTTAATTTCCCAAAGTAGATGATCCAAGGACCAGGCATAACTAAGGTTCTGTTCAACACTTGATAAAAATATCAATTTAGACGAAGTGTGTGGTCCGACGATCCAGGCATACCGGGCTTCAGTTTGATACTAAATGAAAATATTTGAAGTGTTAATTTCCCAAAGGAGATGATACGAGGACCAGACATAACTAAGGTTTTGTCTAACACTTGATAAAAATATCAATTTAGACGAGGTATGTGGTCCGAGGATCCAGGCATACCAAGCTTTAGTTTCATACTAAATGAAAAGATTTGAAGTGTTAATTTCCCATAAGTAAATGATCTGAGCACCATACAAACTAAGTTTCCGTCCAACACTTGATAAAAATATCAATTTAGATGAAGAATGTGGTCCGAGGATCCAGGCATACCAAGCTTCAGTTTGATACTAAATGAAAAGAATTGAAGTGTTAATTTCCCCAAAGTAGATGATACGAGGACCAGACATAACTAAGGTTCTGTCTAACACTTGATAAAAATATCAATTTAGACGAGGTATGTGGTCCGAGGATCCAGGCATACCAAGCTTCAGTTTGATACTAAATGAAAAGAATTGAAGTGTTAATTTCCCCAAAGTAGATGATCCGAGGACCAGACATAAATAAGGTTCTATCTAACACTTGATAAAAATATCAATTTAGACGAGGTATGTGGTCCGAGGATCCAGGCATACCAAGCTTTAGTTTGATACTAAATGAAAAGATTTGAAGTGTTAATTTCCCAAAGTAGATGATCCAAGGACCAGACATAGCTAAGGTTTTGTCTAACACTTGATAAAAATATGAATTTAGACGAAGTATGTGGTCCGAGGATCCAGGCATAACAGGCTTCAGTTTGATACTAAATGAAAAGAATTGAAGTGTTAATTTCCCCAAAGTAGATGATACGAGGACCAGACATAACCATGGTTCTATCTAACACTTGATAAAAATATCAATTTAGACGAGGTATGTGGTCCGTGGATCCAGGCATACCAAGCTTTAGTTTGATACTAAATGAAAAGATTTGAAGTGTTAATTTCCCCAAAGTAGATGATCAGAGGACCAGACAAAATAAGGTTCATAAAAAAACATGATAAAAATATCAATTTAGACGAGGTATGTGGTCCGAGGATCCAGGCATACCAAGCTTTAGTTTGATACTAAATGAAAAGATTTGAAGTGTTAATTTCCCAAAGTAGATGATCCAAGGACCAGACATAACTAAGGTTCTGTCTAACACTTGATAAAAATATCAATTTAGACGAGGGGTGGCGTCCAAGGATCCAGGCACACCAAGCTTCAGTTTGATACTAAATTAAAAGAATTGAAGTGTTAATTTCCCCAAAGTAGATGATCCGAGGACCAGGCATAACTAAGGTTCTGTCTGACACTTCATAAAAATATCAATTTTAACGACGTATGTGGTCCGAGGATCCAGGCATACCAAGCTTTAGTTTGATACTAAATGAAAAGATTTGAAGTGTTAATTTCCCAAAGTAGATGATCCAAGGACCAGGCATAACTAAGGTTCTGTCTAACACTTGATAAAAATATCGATTTACACGAGGTATGTGGTCCGAGGATCCAGGCATACCAGGCTTTAGTTTGATACTAAATGAAAAGAATTGAAGTATTAATTTCCCCAAAGTAGATGATCCGAGGACCAGACATAAATAAGGTTCTGTCTGACACTTCATAAAAATATCAATTTTAACGACGTATGTGGTACGAGGATCCAGGCATACCAAGCTTTAGTTTCATACTAAATGATAAGATCTGAAGTGATAATTTACCCAAAGTAGATGTTCCGAGGACCAGAGAAACTAAAGTTCTGTCTAACACTTGATAAAAAGATCAATTTAGACGAGTTACGTGGTAGGCGCATCCAGGCATACAAAGCTTTAGTTTGATACTAAATGAAAAGATTTGAAGTGTTAATTTCCCCAAAGTAGATGATACGATGACCAGACATAACTAAGGTTCCGTCTAACACTTGGTAAAAATATTAATTTAGACGAGTTTTGTGGTCCGAGGATCTACGCATACCGGGCTTTAGTTTGATGCCGAATGAAAAGATTTGAAGTGTTAATTTCCCAAAGTAGAGGATCCATGGACAAACCAAACAAAGGTAATGTGTAACACTTGACAGAAATAACAATTTAGACAAAGCTTGTAGTCCGAGGATCCTGGCATACAAAGCTTTAGTTTGATACTAACTGAAAAGATTTGAAGTGCTAATTTCCCAAAGTACATGATCGAGGGACAAGACAAACTAAGGTCCTGTCTAACACTTGATAAAAATATCAATTTAGACGAGGTATGTGGTCCGAGGATCGAGGCATACCAAGATTTAGTTTGATACTAAATGAAAAGAATTGAAGTGTTAATTTCCCCAAAGTAGATGATCCGAGGACCAAACATAAATAAAGTTCTATCCAACACTTGATGAAAATATCAATTTAGGCGAGGTATGTGGTCCGAAGATCCAGGCATACCAGGCTTCAGTTTGACACTAAATGAAAAGCATTGAAGTATTAATTTCCCAAAAGTAGATGATACGAGGACTAGGCATAACTAAGTTTCTGTCCAACACTTGATAAAAATATCAATATAGACGAAGTATGTGGTCCTAGGATCCAGGCATACCAAGCATTAGTTTGATACTAAATGAAAAGATTTGAAGTTTTAATTTCCCAATGTAGATGATACGAGGACCAAACATAACTAAGGTTCTTTCTAACACTTGATAAAAATATCAATTTAGGCGAAGTATGTGGTCCGAGGATCCAGGCATACCAAGCTTTAGTTTGATACTAAATGGAAAGATTTGAAGTGTTAATTTCCCAAAGTAGATGATCCAAGGACCAGACATAACCAAGGTTCTATCTAACACTTGATAAAAATATCAATTTAGACGAGGTATGTGGTCCGTGGATCCAGGCATACCAAGCTTTAGTTTGATACTAAATGAAAAGATTTGAAGTGTTAATTTCCAAAAGTAGATGATACGTGGACCAGACATAAATAAGGTTCTGTCTAACACTTGATAAAAATATCAATTTAGACGAGGTATGTGGTCCGAGCATCCAGGCATACCAAGCATTAGTTTGATAATAAAATGAAAAGAATTGAAGTATTAATTTCCCCAAAATAGATGATCCGAGGACCAAACATAAATAAGGTTCTGTCTAACACTTGATAAAAATATCAATTTAGACGAGGTATGTGGTCCGAGGATCCAGGCATACCAAGCTTTAGTTTGATGCTAAATGAAAAAAATTGAAGTTTTAATTTCTCCAAAGTAGATGATACGAGGACCAGTCATAACTAAGGTTCTGTCTAACACATGATAAAAATATCAATTTAGACGAGGTATGTGGTCCGAGGATCCAGGCATACCAAGCTTCAGTTTGATACTAAATGAAAAGATCTGAAGTGTTAATTTCACCAAATTAGATAATCCAAGGACCAGGCATAACTCAGGTTCTCTCTAACACTTGATAAAAATATCAATTTAGAGGACGTATGTGGTCCGAGGATCTAGGCCTACCAAGCTTTAGTTTGAAACAAAACGAAAAGATTTGCAGTGTTAATTTCCCCGTCGTAGATGATACGAGGACCAAACAAACTAAGGTTCTGTCTAACACTTGATAAAAATATCAATTTAGACGAGGTATGTGGTCCGAGGATCCAGGCACACCAAATTTTAATTTGATAATAAATGAAAATATTTGAAGTGTTAATTTCCCAAAGTAGATGATCCGAGGACCAGGCATAACTAAGGTTCTGTCTAACACTTGATAAAAATATCAATTTAGACGAAGAATGTGGTCCGAGGATACAGGCATAACAGGCTTCAGTTTGATACTAAATGAAAAGAATTGAAGTGTTAATTTCCCCAAAGTAGATGATACGAGGACCAGACATAACTAAGGTTCTATCTAACACTTGATAAAAATATCAATTTAGACGAGGTATGTGGTCCGAGGATCCAGGCATACCAGGCTACAGTTTGATACTAAATGAAAAGAATTGAAGTTTTAATTTCTCCAAAGTAGATGATACGAGGACCAGACATAACTAAGGTTCTGTCTAACACTTGATAAAAATATCAATTTAGACGAGGTATGTGGTCCGAGGATCCAGGCATACCAAGCTTTAGTTTGATACAAAATGAAAAGATTTGAAGTGTTAATTTCCCCAAAGTAGATGATCCGAGGACCAGACAAACTAAGGTTCTGTCTAACACTTGATAAAAATATCAATTTAGACAAGGTATGTGGTCCGAGGATCCAGGCAAACCAAGCTTTTGTTTGATACTAAATGAAAAGATTTGAAGTGTTAATTTCCCATAAGTAGATGATTTGAGGATCAGACAAACTAAGGTTCTGTCTAACACTTGATAAAAATATCAATTTAGACAAGGTATGTGGTCCGAGGATCCAGGCATACCAAGCTTTTGTTTGATACTAAATGAAAAGATTTGAAGTGTTAATTTCCCATAAGTAGATGATCCGAGGAACAGACATAAATAAGGATCTATCTAACACTTGATAAAAATATCAATTTAGACGAGCTATGTGGTCTGAGGATCCAGGCATACCAAGCTTCAGTTTGATACTAAATGAAAAGAATTGAAGTGTTAATTTCCCCAAAGTAGATGATCCGAGGACCAGACATAAATAAGTTTCTATCTAACACTTGATAAAAATATCAATTTAGACGAAGTATGTGGTCTGAGGATCCAAGCTTACCAGGCTTCAGTTTGATACTAAATGAAATGAATTGAAGTGTTAATTTCTTCGAAGTAGATGATACGAGGATCAGACATAACTAAGGTTCTGTCTAACACTTGATAAAAATATCAATTTAGACGAGGTATGTGGTCCGAGGATCCAGGCATACCAAGCTTTAGTTTGATACTAAATGAAAATTTTTGAAGTGTTAATTTCCCAAAGTAGATGATCCAAGAACCTGGCATAACTAAGGTTCTGTCTAACACTAGATAAAAATATCAATTTAGACGAAGTTTGTGGTCCGAGGATCCAGGCATACCAAGCTTTAGTTTGATACTAAATGAAAATATTTGAAGTGTTAATTTCCCAAAGTAGATGATCCAAGGACCAGACATAACTAAGGTTCTGTCTAACACTTGATAAAAATATCAATTTAGACGAGGTATGTGGTCCGAGGATCCAGGCATACCAAGCTTTAGTTTGATACTAAATGAAAAGATTTGAAGTGTTAATTTCCCAAAGTAGATGATCCAAGGACCAGACATAAATAAGGTTCTATCTAACACTTGATAAAAATATCAATTTAGACGAGGTATGTGGTCCGAGGATCCAGGCATACCAGGCTTCAGTTTGATACTAAATGAAAAGAATTGAAGTATTAATTTCCCCAAAGTAGATGATCCGAGGACCAGACATAAATAAGGATCTATCTAACACTTGATAAAAATATCAATTTAGACGAGGTATGTGGTCTGAGGATCCAGGCATACCAAGCTTCAGTTTGATACTAAATGAAAAGAATTGAAGTGTTAATTTCCCCAAAGTAGATGATACGAGGACCAGACATAACTAAGGTTCTTCTAACACTGATAAAAATATCAATTTAGACGAGGTATGTGGTCGAGGATCCGGCATACCAAGCTTTAGTTTGATACTAAATGAAAAGATTTGGAGTGTTAATTTCCCATAAGTAGATGATCTGAGGTCCAGACAAACTAAGGTTCCGTCTAACACTCGATAAAAATACCAATTTAGACGAGCTATGTGGTCTGAGGATCCAGGCAAACCAAGCTTCAGTTTGATACTAAATGAAAAGAATTGAAGTATTAATTTCCCCAAAGTAGATGATCTGAGGACCAGACATAAATAAGGTTCTATCTAACACTTGATAAAAATATCAATTTAGACGAAGTATGTGGTCCGAGGATCCAGGCATACCAAGCTTTAGTTTGATACTAAATGAAAAGAATTGAAGTGTTAATTTCCCCAAAGTAGATGATACGAGGACCAGACATAACTAAGGTTCTGTCTAACACTTGATAAAAATATCAATTTAGACGAAGTATGTGGTCCGAGGATCCAGGCATACCAAGCTTTAGTTTGATACTAAATGAAAAGATTTGAAGTGTTAATTTCCCCAAAGTAGATGATACGAGGACCAGACATAACTAAGGTTCTGTCTAACACTTGATAAAAATATCAATTTAGACGAAGTATGTGGTCCGAGGATCGAGGCATAACTGGCTTCAGTTTGATACTAAATGAAAATAGTTGAAGTGTTAATTTTCAAAAATCGATGATCGAAGAACCAGACATGAATAAGGTTCTGTCTAACGCTTGATAAAAATAACAATTTAGAGGAGGTTTGTGGTCCGACGATCCAGGCATACCAAGCTTTAGTTTCATACAAAATTAAAAGATTTGAATTGTTAATTTCCCATAAGTAAATGATCTGAGCACCAGACAAACTAAGGTTCTGTCTAACACTTGATAAAAATATCAATTTAGACGAGATATGTGGTCCGCGGATCCAAGCATACCAATTTTCAGTTTGATATTAATGAAAAGAATTGAAGAGTTAATTTCCCCAAACTAGATGATCTGAGGACCATACATAAGTAAGGTTCTATCTAACACTTGATAAAAATATAAATTTAGACGAGGTATGTGGTCCGAGGATCCCGGCATACCAAGCTTTAGTTTAATACTAAATGAGAAGAATTAAAGTGTTAATTTCCCCAAAGTAGATGATCCGAGGACCAGGCATAACTAAGACTCTATCTAACACTTGATAAAAATATCAATTTAGACGAGGTATGTGGACCGAGGATCCAGGCATACCAAGCTTCAGTTTGATACTAAATGAAAAGAATTGAAGTGTTAATTTCCCCAAAGTAGATGATACGAGGACTAGACATAACTAAGGTTCTGTCTAACACTTGATAAAAATATCAATTTAGACGAGGTATGTGGTCCGAGGATCCAGGCATACCAAGCTTTAATTTTATACTAAAGGAAAAGATTTGAAGTGTTAATTTCCCAAAGTAGATGATCCAAGGACCAGACAAACTAAGGTTCTGTCTAACACTTGATAAAAATATCAATTTAGACGAGGTATGTGGTCCGAGGATCCAGGCATACCAAGCTTTAGTTTGATCCTAATTCAAAAGAACTGAAGTGTTTATTTCCCAAAGTGGATGATCCAACGACCAGGCATAACTAAGGTTCTGTCTAACACTTGATAAAAATAATAATTTAGGCGAGGTATGTGGTTTGAGGATCCAGGCAAACCTGGCTCCTGTTTGAAACTAAATGAAAAGAAGCGAAGTATTAATTTCCCCAAAGTAGAAGATATGAGGACCAGACATAAATAAGGTTCTATCTAACACTTGATAAAAATATCAATTTAGACGAAGTATGTGGTCCGAGGATCCAGGCATACCAGGCTTCAGTTTGATACTAAATGAAAAGAATTGAAGTGTTAATTTCTCCAAAGTAGATGATACGAGGACCAGACATAACTAAGGTTCTGTCTAACACTTGATAAAAATATCAATTTAGACGAGGGGTGGGGTCCGAGGATCCAGGCATACCAAGCTTTAGTTTGATACTAAATGAAAAGATTTGAAGTGTTAATTTCCCAAAGTAGATGATCCAAGGACCAGACAAACTAAGGTTCTGTCTAACACTTGATAAAAATATCAATTTAGACGAGGGGTGTGGTCCGAGGATCCAGGCATACCAAGCTTCAGTTTGATACTAAATTAAAAGAATTGAAGTGTTAATTTCCCCAAAGTAGATGATCCGAGAACCAGGCATAACTAAGGTTCTGTCTAACACTTGATAAAAATATCAATTTAGACGAGGTATGTGGTCCGAGGATCCAGGCATACCAAGCTTCAGTTTGATACTAAATTAAAAGAATTGAAGTCTTAATTTCCCAAAAGTAGATGATCCGAGAACCAAACAAACTAAGGTTTTGTCTAACACTTGATAAAAATATTAATTTAGACGAGGTATGTGGTCCGAGGATCCAGGCATACCAAGCTTTAGTTTGATACTAAATGAAAAGATTTGAAGTGTTAATTTCCCAAAGTAGATGATCCAAGGACTAGACATAGCTAAGGTTCTGTCTAACACTTCATAAAACTATTAATTTAGACGAGGTATGTGGTCCGAGGATCCAGGCATACAATGCTTTAGTTTGATACTAAATAAAAAGATTTGAAGTGTTAAGTTCCCCACAGTAGATGATACGAGTACCAGACAAACTAAGGTCCTGTCTAACACTTGATAAAAATATCAATTTAGACGAGGTATGTGGTCCGAGGATCTAGGCATACCAGGCTTTAGTTTGATACTGAATGAAAAGATTTGAAGTGTTAATTTCCCAAAGTAGAGGATCCATGGACAAGAAAAAGTTAGGTTCTATCTAACACTTGATAAAATTAACAATTTAGACAAAGCATGTGGTCCGAGGATCCACGCAGACCAGGCTTCAGTTTAATACTAAATGAAAAGAATTGAAGTGTTAATTTTTCCAAAGTAGATGATATGAGGACCAGACATAACTAAAGTTTTGTCTAACACTTGATAAAAATATCAATTTAGACGAGGGGTGGGGTCCGAGGATTCAGGCATACCGAGCTTTAGTTTGATATTAAATGAAAAGATTTGCAGTGTTAATTTTTCCAAAGTATGTGATACGAGGACCAGACAAACTAATGTCCTGTCTAACACTTGATAAAAAGATCAATTTAGACGAGTTATGTGGTACGAGGATCCAGGCATCCGAGCCTTTAGTTTGATACTAAATGAAAAGATTTGAAGTGTTAATTTCCCAAAGTAGATGATATGAGGACTAGACATAACTAAGGTGTCTAACACTTGATAAAACTATTAATTTATACGAGGTATGTGGTCCGAGGATCCGGGCATACCAAGCTTTAGTTTGATACTAAATGAAATGATTTGAAGTGTTAATTTCCCAAAGTAGATGATACGAGGACCAGACATAACTTAGGTTCTGTCTAACGGTTGCTAAAAATATTAATTTAGACGAGGGTGTGGTCCGAGGATCCAGGCATACCGAGCTTTAGTTTGATACTAAATGAAAAGATTTGAAGTGTTAATTTCCCAAAGTAGATGATCCAGGGACCAAACATAAATAAGGTTCTATCTAACACTTGATAAAAATATCAATTTAGACGAAGTATGTGGTCCGAGGATCCAGGCATACCAAGCTTAAGTTTGATACTAAATGAAAAGATTTGAAGTGTTAATTTCCCCAAAGTAGATGATCCATGGACCAGACATAAATAAGGTTCTATCTAACACTTGATAAAAATATCAATTTAGACGAAGTATGTGGTCCGAGGATCCAGGCATACCAGGCTTCAGTTTGATACTAAATGAAAAGAATTGAAGTGTTAATTTCAACAAAGTAAATGATCCGAGGACCAGGCATAACTAAGGTTCTGTCTAACACTTGATAAAAATATCAATTTAGACGAGGTATGTGGTCCGAGGATCCAGGCATACCAAGCATTAGTTTGATACTAAATGAAAAGATTTGAAGTGTTAATTTCCCAAAGTAGACGATACGAGGACCAGACATAACTAAGGTTTTGTCTAACACTTGATAAAAATATCAATTTAGACGAAGAATGTGGTCCGAGGATCCAGGCTTACCAAGCATTAGTTTGATACTAAATGAAAAGATTTGAAGTGTTAATTTCCCAAAGTAGATGATACGAGGACCAGACATAACTAAGGTTCGTTATGACACATGATAAAAATATCAATTTAGACGAGGTATGTGGTCCGAGGATCCAGGCATACCAAGCTTTAGTTTGATACTAAATGGAAGGATTTGAAGTGTTTATTTCCCAAAGTAGATGGTCCAAGGACCAGACATAACTAAGGTTCTGTCCAACACTTGATAAAAATAATAATTTAGGCGAGGTCTGTGGTTTAAGGATCCAGGCGTACCTGGCTTCAGTTTGATGCTAAATGAAAAGAATTGAAGTATTAATTTCCCCAAAGTAGATGATCTGAGGACCAGACATAACTAAGGTTCTGTTTAACACTTAATAAAAATATAAATTTAGACGAGCTATGTGGTCTGAGGATCTAGGCAGACCAAGCTTCAGTTTGATACTAAATGAAAAGAATTGAAGTGTTAATTTCTCCAAAGTGGATGATACGAGAACCAGACATAACTAAGGTTCTGTCTAACACTTGATAAAAATATCAATTTAGACGAGGTATGTGGTCCGAGGATCCAGGCATACCAAGCTTTAGTTTGATACTAAATGAAAAGATTTGAAGTGTTAATTTCCCCAAAGTAGATGATCTGAGGACCAGACATAACTAAGGTTCTGTCTAACACTTGATAAAAATATCAATTTAGACGAGGTATGTGGTCCGAGGATCCAGGCATACCAAGCTTTAGTTTGATACTAAATGAAAAGATTTGAAGTGTTAATTTCCCAAAGTAGATGATACGAGGACCAGGCATAACTAAGGTTATGTCTAACACTTGATATAAATATCAATTTAGGCGAGGTATGTGGTCCGAGGATCCAGGAATACGATGCTTTAGTTCCATACTAAATGAAAAGATTTGAAATGTTAGATTCGCAAAGAAGATGATCCAAGGACTAGACAATCTATGGTTCTGTGTAACACTCGATAAAATTATCATTTTAGGCGAGGTATGTTGCTTGAGAATACAGGCATACCTGGCTTCAATTTGATACTAAATGAAAAGAATTTAATTGTTAATCTCAACAAAGTAGATTATCCAAGTACCACGCATAACCAAGGTTCTGTCTAACACTTGATAAAAATATCAATTTAGACGAGCTATGTGGTCTGAGGATCCAGGCATACCAAGCTTCAGTTTGATACTAAATGAAAAGAATTGAAGTGTTAATTTCCCCAAAGTAGATGATCCGAGGACCAGACATAACTAAGGTTCTGTCTAACACTTGATAAAAATATCAATTTAGACGAAGTATGTGGTCCGAGGATCCAGGCATAACAGGCTTCAGTTTGATACTAAATGAAAAGAATTGAAGTGTTAATTTCCCAAAGTAGATGATACGAGGACTAGACATGACTATGGTTCTGTCTAACGCATGATAAAAATATCAATTTAGACGAAGTGTGTGGTCCGAGGATCCAGGCATACCAGGGTTCAATTTGATACTAACTGAAAATATTTGAAGTGTTAATTTTCCAAAGTAGTTGATCCAAGGACCAGGCATGACTAAGGTTCTGTTCAACACTTGATAAAAATATCAATTTAGACGAAGTATGTGGTCCAAGGATCGAGGCATACCTAGCTTTAGTTTGATACTAAATGAAAATAGTTGAAGTGTTAATTTCCCAAAGTCGATGATCGAAGGACCAGACATAACTAAGGTTCTGTCTAACACTTGATAAAAATATCAATTTAGGCGAAGTATGTGGTCCGAGGATCCAGGCACACCAAATTTTAATTTGACAATAAATGAGAATAGTTGAAGTATTAATTTCCCCAAAGTAGCTGATCTGGGGACCAGACATAAATAAGGTTCTATCTATCACTTGATAAAAATATCAATTTAGACGAGCTATGTGGTCTGAGCATCCAGGCATACCAAGCTTCAGTTTGATACTAAATGAAAACAATTGAAGCGTTAATTTCCCCAAAGTAGATGATCCAAGGACCAGGCATAACTAAGGTTCTGTCTAACACTTGATAAAAATATCAATTTAGACGAGGTATGTGGTCCGAGCATCCAGGCATACCAAGCTTCAGTTTGATACTAAATTTTGAAGTGTTAATTTCCCAAAGTAGATGATCCAAGGACCAGGCATAACTAAGGTTCTGTCTAACACTTGATAAAAATAAAAATTTAGACGAGGTATGTGGTCCGAGGATCCAGGCATACCAAGCTTTAGTTTAATACTAAATGAAAAGAATTGAAGTGTTAATTTCCCCAAAGTAGACGATCCGAGGAATAGACAAAAATACGGATGTATCTAATACTTGATAAAACTACCCATTTAGACGAGCTATGTGGTCTGAGGATCTAGGCATACCGAGCTTCCGTTTGACACTAAATGAAGAGAATTGAAGTGTTAATTTTCCAAAAATAGATGATCCAAGCACCAGCCATAACTAAGGTTCTGTCTAACACTTGATTAAAATATCAATTTAGACAAGGTATGTGGTCCGAGGATCCAGGCATACCAAGCTTTTGTTTGATACTAAATGAAAAGATTTGAAGTGTTAATTTCCCATAAGTAGATGATTTGAGGACCAGACAAACTAAGGTTCTGTCTAACACTTGATAAAAATATCAATTTAGACGAGCTATGTGGTCTGAGGATCCAGGCAAACCAAGCTTCAGTTTGATACTAAATGAAAAGAATTGAAGTGTTAATTTCCCCAAAGTAGATGATCCAAGGACCGGGCATAACTAAGGTTTTGTCTAACACTTGATAAAAATATCAATTTAGACGAGCTATGTGGTCTGGGGATCCAGGCATACCAAGCTTCAGTTTGATACTAAATTAAAAGAATTGAAGTGGTAATTTCCCCAAAGTAGATGATCCCCGGACCAAGCATAACTAAGGTTCTGTCTAAAACTTGTTGAAAATATCAATTTAGACGAGGTATGCGGTCCGTAGATCCAGGCATACCAAGCTTCGGTTTGACACTAAATGAAAAATATTGAGGTATTACTTTCCCCAAAGTTGATGATCCGAGGACCAGCCATAACTAAGGGTCAATCTAACACTTGATAAAAATATCAATTTAGACGAGCTATGTGGTCTGAGCATTTAGGCATACCAAACTTCAGTTTAAAACTAAATGTAAAGAATTTAATTATTAATTTAACATAAGTAGATGATCTGAGCACCAGACAAACTAAGGTTCTGTCTAACACTTGATAAAAATATTAATTTAGACGAGGTCTGTGGTCCGAGGATCCAGACATACCAGGCTTCAGTTTGACACTAAATGAGAAGAATTGAAGTATTAATTTCCCCAAAGTAGATGATACGAGGACTAGACATAGCTAAGGTTTTGTCTAACACTTGATAAAAATATCAATTTAGACGAGGTATGTGGTCCGACGATCTAGGCATATCAAGCTTTAGTTTGATACAAAACGAAAAGATTTGCAGTGTTAATTTCATCAAAGTAGATGATCCAAGGACCAGGCATAACTAAGGTTCTGTCTAAGACTTGATAAAAATATCAATTTAGACGAGCTATGTGGTCTGAGGATCCAGGCATACCAAGCTTTAGTTTGATACTAAATGAAAAGAATTGAAGTGTTAATTTCCCAAAGTAGATAATCCAAGGACCAGGCTTAACTAAGGTTCTGTCTAACACTTGATGAAAATATCAATTTAGACGCGTTATGCGGTCCGAAGATCCAGGCATACCAGTCTTCAGTTTGACACTAAATGAAAAGAATTGAAGTATTAATTTCCCCAAAGTAGATGATCCAAGGACCAGGCATAACTAAGGTTCAGTCTAACACTTGATAAAAATATCATTTTAAAGGAGCTATGTGGTCTGAGCATCCAGGCATACCAAGCTTCATTTTGATACTAAATGAAAAGAATTGAAGTGTTAATTTCACATAAGTAGATGATCTGAGGACCAGACAAACTAAGGTTCTGTCTAACACTTGATAAAAATATTAATTTAGATGAGGTATGTGGTCCGAGGATCCAGGCATACCAAGCTTTAGTTTGATACTAAATGAAAAGATTTGAAGTGTTAATTTCCCAAAGTAGATGATCTGAGGACCAGACATAAATAAGGTTCTATCTAACACTTGATAAAAATATCAATTTAGACGAGGGGTGGGGTCCGAGGATCCAGGCATACCAAGCTTTAGTTTGATATTAAATGAAATGATTTGAAGTGTTAATTTCCCAAAGTAGATGATCCAAGGACCAGACAAACTAAGGTTCTGTCTAACACGTGGTAAAAATATCAATTTAGACGAGGTCTGTGGTCCGCGGATCCAGGCATACCAAGCTTCAGTTTCCTACAAAGTGAAAAGATTTGAAGTGTTAATTTCCCCAAAAAAGGTGATACGAGGACCAGACATAACTAAGGTTCTGTCTAATACTTTATAAAAATATTAATTTAGGCGAGGTATGTGGTTTGAGGATCCAGGCATACCTGGCTTCAGTTTGATACTAAATGAAAAGAATTGAAGTGTTAATTTCCCCAAAGTAGATGATCCGAGGACCAGGCATAACCAAGGTTCAATCTAACACTTGATAAAAATATCAATTTAGACGAGCTATGTGGTTTGAGCATCCAGGCATACCAAGCTTCATTTTGATACTAAATGTAAAGAATTGAAATGTTAATTTCCCCAAAGAAGATGATCCATGGGCCAGACAAACAAAGGTTCTGTCTAACACTTAATAAAAATATTAATTTAGACGAGGTATGTGGTCCGAGGATCCGGGCACACCAATCTTTAGTTTGATTCTAAATGACAAGATTTGAGATGTTAATTTCCCTAAAGTAGGTGATACGAGGATTAGACATAACTAAGGTTTTGTCTAACACTTGATAAAAATATAAATTTAGACGAGGTATGTGGTCCGAGGATCCAGGCATACGAAGCTTTAGGTTGATACTAAATGAAGAGATTTGAAGTGTCAATTTCCTATAAGTGGATGCTATGGGGACCAGACAAACTAAGGTGCTGTCTAACACTTGATAAAAATATCAATTTAGACGAGCAATGTGGTCTGAGGATCCAGGCATGCTAAGGTTTAGTTTGAAACTAAATAAATAGATTTGAAGTGTTAATTTCAAAAGTAGATGATCCAAGAACCTGACAAACTAAGATTTCGTCTAACATTTGAAAAAATATCAATTTAGACGAAGTGTGTGGTATGAGGATCTAGGCATACCAGGCTTCAGTTTGATACTAAATGAAAAGAATTGAAGTGTTAATTTCCCCAAAGTAGATGATCATAGGAACAGCCATAAATAAGTTTCTTTCTAACACTTGATTAAAATATCAATTTAGTCTATTTTTGTGGTCCGAGGATCCAGGCATACAAAGCTTTTGTTTGATAATAAAAGAAAAGATTTGAAGTGTTAATTTCACAAAGTAGATGATCTGAGGACCAGGCATAACTAAGGTTCTGTCTAACACTTGATAAAAATATCAATTTAGACGAGGTATGTGGTCCGAGGATCCAGGCATACCAAGCTTTAGTTTGATACTAAATGAAAAGATTTGAAGTGTTAATTTCCCAAAGTAGATGATCCGAGGACCAGACATAACTAAGGTTCTGTCTAACACTTGATAAAAATATCAATTTAGACGAGCTATGTGGTCTGAGGATCCAGGGAAACCAAGCTTCAGTTTGATACTAAATGAAACGAATTGAGGTGTTAATTTCCCCAGTAGATGATCCGAGGACCAGGCATAACTAAGGTTCTATCTAACGCTTGATAAAAATATCAATTTAGACGAGGTATGTGGATTGAGAATCCAGGCATACCAAGCTTTAGTTTGATACTAAATGAAAAGAATTGAAGTGCTAATTTCCCCAAATTAGATGACCCAAGGACCAAGTTTAACTAAGGTTATGTCTAACATTTGACAAAAATATCGATTTATACGAGGTATGCGGTATGAGGATTGAGGCATACCAAGCTTTAGTTTGATACAAAATGAAATGATTTGAAGTGTTAATTTCCCAAAAGTAGATGATCTGAGGACCAGACAAACTAAGGTTCTATCTAACGCTTGATAAAAATATCAATTTAGACGAGGTATGTGGACCGAGGATCCAGGCATACCAAGCTTTAGTTTGATACTAAATGAAAAAAATTGAATTGTTAATTTCACCGAAGTAGATGATCAAAGGACCAGGCATAACTAAGGTTTTGTCTAACACTTGATAATAATATGAATTTAGACGAGGTATATGGTCCGAGAATCCAGGCATACCGAGCTTTAGCGTGATACTAAATGAAAAGATTTCAAGTTTTAATTTCCCAAAGTAGATGATCCGAGGACCGGGCATAACTAAGGTTCTGTCTAACACTTGATAAAAATATCAATTTAGGCGAGGCGTGTGGTCTGAGGATCCAGGCATACCAAGCTTTAGTTTGATACTAAATGAAAAGATTTGAAGTGTTAATTTCCCAAAGTAAATGATCCAAGGACCGGGCATAACTAAGGTTCTGTCTAACACTTGATAAAAATATCAATTTAGACGAGCTGTGTGGTCTGAGGATCCAAGCAGACCAAGCTTCAGTTTGATACTAAATGAAAAGAATTGAAGTGTTAATTTCCCCAAAGTAGATGATCCGAGGACCAGGCATAACTAAGGTTATGTCTTACACTTGATAAAAATATCAATTTAGACGAGCTATGTGGTCTGAGGATCCAGGCATACCAAGCTTCAGTTTGATACTAAATGAAAATAGTTGAAGTGTTAATTTCTCCAAAGTTGATGATACGAGGACCAGACATAACTAAGGTTCCGTCTAACACTTGGTAAAAACATTAATTTAGACGAGGTATGTGGTCCGAGGATCTACGCATACCAGGCTTTAGTTTGATACTGAATGAAAAGATTTGAAGTGTTAATTTCCCAAAGTAGAGGATCCGAGGACCAGACATAACTAAGGTTCTGTCTTACACTTGAGAAAAATATCAATTTTGACGAGGTATGTGGTCCGAGGATCCAGGCATACCAAGCTTTAGTTTGATAATAAATGAAAGGATTTGAAGTGTTCATTTCCCCAAAGTAGATGATCTGAGGACCAGACATAAATAAGGTTCTATCTAACACTTGATAAAAATATCAATTTAGACGAAGTATGTGGTCCCAGGATCCAGGAATACCAGGCATCAGTTTGATACTAAATGAAAAGATTTGAAGTGTTAATTTCCCAAAGTAGATGATACGAGGACCAGACATAACTAAGGTTCTTTCTAACACTTGATAAAAATATCAATTTAGACGAAGTGTGTGGTCCGAGGATCCAGGCATAACAGGCTTCAGTTTGATACTAAATGAAAAGAATTGAAGGGTTAATTTCCCCAAAATAGATGATCCAAGGACCAAGCATAGATAAGGTTCTGTCTAACACTTGATGAAAATATCAGTTTAGACGAGGTATGTGGTCCGAGGATCCAGGCATACCAAGCTTTAGTTTGATACTAAATGAAAAGAATTGAAGTATTAATTTCCCCAAAGTAGATGATCCGAGGACCAAACATAGATAAGGTTCTGTCTAACACTTGATAAAAATACCAATTTAGACGAGGTATGTGGTCCGAGGATCCAGGCATACCAAGCTTTAGTTTGATACTAAATGAAAAGATTTGAAGTATTAATTTCCCCAAAGTAGATGATCCGAGGACCAAACATACATAAGGTTCTGTTTATCACTTGATAAAAATATCAATTTAGACGAGGTATGTGATCCGAGGATCCAGGCATACAAAGCTTTAGTTTGATACTAAATGAAAAGATTTGAAGCGTTAATTTCTTAAAGTAGATGATACGAGGATCGGACATAACTAAGGTTCTGTCTAACATTTGATAAAAATATCAATTTAGACGAGGTATGTGGTCCGAGGATCCAGGCATACCAAGCTTCAGTTTGATACTAAATGAGAAGAATTAAAGTGTTAATTTCCCCAAAGTAGATGATCCGAGGACCAGGCATAACTAAGACTCTATATAACACTTGATAAAAATATCAATTTAGACGAGGTATATGGACCGAGGATTCAGTCATACCAAGCTTCAGTCTGATACTAAATGAAAAGAATTGACGTCTTAATTTCCCCAAAGTAGATGATACGAGGACTAGACATAACTAAGGTTCTGTCTAACACTTGATAAAAATATCAACTTAAACGAGCTATGTGGTCTGAGCATCCAGGCATACCAAGCTTCATTTTGATACTAAATGAAAAGAATTGACGTGTTAATTTCACATAAGTAGAGGATCCATGGACAAGACAAACAATGGTTCTGTCTAACACATGAGAAAAATATCAATTTAGACGATGGGCGTGGTCCGAGGATACAGGCATACTAGGCTTCAGTTTGATACTAAATGAAAAGAATTGAAGTGTTAATTTCCCCAAAGTAGATGATCTATGGACCTGGCATAAGTAAGGTTCTGTCTAACACTTGACAAAAATATCAATTTAGATAAGGTGTGTGATCCGAGGATCCAGGCACCCAAAGCTTTAGATTGATACTAAATGAAAAGATTTGAGGTGCTAATTTCCCAAAGTAGATGATCGATGGACAAGACAAACTAAGGTCCTGTCTAATACTTGATAAATATAACAATTTAGACGAAGTATGTGGTCCGAGGATCCAGGCATACCAGGCTTCAGTTTGATACCAAATGAAAAGAATTGAGGTGTTAATTTTCCTAAATAAGATGATCCAAGGACTAGACATACTAAGGTTCTGTCTAATACTTGATAAAAATATCAATTTAGACGAGGTCCGTGGTCCGCGGATCCAGGCATACCAAGCTTCAGTTTCATACAAAATGAAAAGATTTGAAGTGTTAATTTCCCCAAAGAAGATGATACGAGTACCAGGCATAACTAAGGTTCTGCCTAACATTTGATAAAAATATAAATTTAGAAGTAGTACATGGTCCGATGATTAAGGAATACCAAGCTTTAGTTTCATACAAAATGAAAAGATTTGAAGTTTTAATTTCCCATAAGTAAATGATCTGAGGACAAAACAAACTAAGGTTCTGCCTAAAACTTGATAAAAATATTAATTTAGGCGAGGTATGTGGTTTGAGGATCCAGGCAAACCTAGTTTCAGTTTGATACTAAATGAAAAGAATTGAAGTATTAATTTTCCCAAAGTAGATGATCTGAGGACCAGACAGAAATAAGGTTCTATCTAACACTTGATAAAAATATCAATTTAGACAAGCTATTTGTTCTGAGGATCTAAGTGAAGCAAGCTTTTTTTTCATATGAAATGAAAAGAACTTAAGTGTTAATTTCCCCAAATTAGATGATCCAAGGACCAGGCATAACTAAGGTTCTGTCTAACACTTGATAAAAATATCAATTTAGACGAGGTATGTGGTCCGAGGATCCAGGCATACCAAGCTTTAGTTTGATACTAAATGAAAAGAATTGAAGTGTTAATTTCCCCAAAGTAAATGATTCGAGGACCAGACATAACTAAGGTTCTGTCTAACACTTGATAAAAATATCAATTTGGACGAGGTATGTGGTCCGAGGATCCAGGCATACCAAGCTTTAGTTTGATACTAAATGAAAATATTTGAAGTGTTAATTTCCCACAAGTAGATGATATGAGGACTAGACAAACTAAGGTTCTATCTAACACTTCATAAAAATATCAATTTAGACGAGGTATGTGGGCCGAGCATCCAGGCATACCAAGCTTTAGTTTGACACTAAATGAAAAGAATTGAAGCGTTAATTTCTTAAAGTAGATGATCCAAGGACCAGACAAACTAAGCTTCTGTCTAACACTTGATAAAAATATCAATTTAGACGAGGTATGTGGTCCGAGGATCCAGGCATACCAAGCTTTAGTTTGATACTAAATGAAAAGATTTGAAGTGTTAATTTCCCATAAGTAGATGATCTGAGGACCAGACAAACTAAGGTTCTGTCTAACACTTGATAAAAATATTAATTTAGACGAGGTATGTGGTCCGAGCATCATGGCATACCAAGCTTTAGTTTGGTACTAAATGAAAAGAATTGAAGTATTAATTTCCCCAAAATAGATGATCCGAGTACCAAACATAGATAAGGTTCTGTCTAACACTTGATAAAAATATCAATTTAGACGAGCTATGTGGTCTGAGGATCTAGGCAAAGCAAGCTTCAGTTTGATACTAAATGAAAAGAATTGAAGTGTTAATTTCCCCAATGTAGATGATCCGAGGACCAGGCATAACTAAGGTTCTGTCTAACACTTGATAAAAATATCAATTTAGACGAGGTATGTGGTCCGAGGATCCAGGCATACCAAGCTTTAGTTTGATACTAAATGAAAAGATTTGAAGTGTTAATTTCCCAAAGTAGATGATCCAAGGACCAGACAAACTAAGGTTCTGTCTAACACTTGATAAAAATATCAATTTAGACGAGGTATGTGGTCCGAGGATCCAGGCATACCAAGCTTTAGTTTGATACTAAATGAAAAGATTTGAAGTGTTAATTTCCCAAAGTAGATGATCCGAGGACCAGACATAAATAAGGATCTATCTAACACTTGATAAAAATATCAATTTAGACGAGGTATGTGGTCCGAGGATCCAGGCATACCAAGCTTTAGTTTGATACTAAATGAAAAGATTTGAAGTGTTAATTTCCCCAAAGTAGATGATCCAAGGACCAGACATAACTAAGGTTCTGTCTAACACTTGATAAAAATATCAATTTAGACGAGGTATGTGGTCCGAGGATCCGGGCATACCAAGCTTTAGTTTGATACTAAATGAAATGATTTGAAGTGTTAATTTCCCCAAAGTAGATGATCCGAGGACCAGACAAACTAAGGTTCTGTCTAACACTTGATAAAAATATGAATTTAGACGAGGTATGTGGTCCGAGGATCCAGGCATACCAAGCTTTAGTTTGATACTAAATGAAAAGAATTGAAGTGTTAATTTCCCCATCGTAGATGATCCGAGGACCAGACAAACTAAGGTTCTATCTAACACTTGATAAAAATATCAATTTAGACGAGGTATGTGGTCCGAGGATCCAGGCATACCAGGCTTCAGTTTGATACTAAATGAAAAGAATTGAAGTGTTAATTTCCCCAAAGTAGATGATCCGAGGACCAGACATAACTAAGGTTCTGTCTAACACTTGATAAAACTATCAATTTAGACAAGGTATGTGGTCCGAGCTTCCAGGCATACCAAGCTTTTGTTTGATACTAAATGAAAAGATTTGAAGTGTTAATATCCCATAAGTAGATGATTTGAGGACCAGACAAACTAAGGTTCTGTCTATCACTTGATAAAAATATCAATTTAGACGAGGTATGTGATCCAAGGATCCAGGCATACAAAGCTTTAGTTTGACACTAAATGAAAAGATTTGAAGCGTTAATTTCTTAAAGTAGATGATCCAAGGACAGGGCATAACTAAGGTTCTATCTAACACTTGATGACAATAAAAATTTAGACGAGGTATGTGGGCTGAGGATCCAGGCACATCAAGCTTTAGTTTGATACTAAATGAAAAGTTTTGAAGTGTTAATTTCCCATAAGTAGATGATCTGAGGACCAGAAAAACTAAGGTTCTGTCTAACACTTGATAAAAATACTAATTTAGGCGAGGTATATGGTTCGAGGATCTAGGCATACCAGGCTTCAGTTTGACACTAAATGAGAAGAATTGAAGTGTTAATTTCCCCAAAGTAGATGATCCGAGGACCAGACATAAATAAGGTTCTATCTAACACTTGATAAAAATATCAATTTAGACGAGCTATGTGGTCTGAGCATCCAGGCATACCAAGCTTCAGTTTGATACTAAATGAAAACAATTGAAGTGTTAATTTCCCCAAACTAGATGATCAAAGGACCAGGCATAACTAAGATTCTGTCTAACACTTGATAAAAATATCTATTTAGATGAGGTATGTGGTCCGAGGATCCAGGCATACCAAGCTTTAGTTTGATACTAAATAAAAAGATTTGAAGTGTTAATTTCCCAAAGTAGATGATCCAAGGACCAGACAAACTAAGGTTCTGTCTAACACTTGATAAAAATATCAATTTAGACGAGCTATGTGGTCCGAGGATCCAGGCATACCAAGCTTCAGTTTGATACTAAATGAAAAGAATTGAAGTGTTAATTTCCCAAAGTAGATGATCCGAGGACCAGGCATAACTAAGGTTCAATCTAACACTTGATAAAAATATCAATTTAGACGAGGTATGTGGTCCGAGGATCCAGGCATACCAGGCTTCAGTTTGATACTAAATGAAAAGAATTGAAGTGTTAATTTCCCCAAAGTAGATGATCCGAGGACCAAACATAGATAAGGTTCTGTCTAACACTTGATAAAAATATCAATTTAGACGAGGTATGTGGTCCGAGGATCCAGGCATACCAAGCTTTAGTTTGATACTAAATGAAAAGAATTGAAGTATTAATTTCCCCAAAGTAGATGATCCGAGGACCAGACATAAATAAGGTTCTGTCTAACACTTGATAAAAATATCAATTTAGACGAGGTATGTGGTCCGAGGATCCAGGCATACCAAGCTTTAGTTTGATACTAAATGAAAAGATTTGAAGTGTTAATTTCCCTCAAGTAGATGATATGAGGACCAGACAAACTAAGGTTCTGTCTAACACTTGATAAACATATCAATTTGCAGGAGGTATGTGGTCCGAGGATCCAGGCATACCAAGCTTTAGTTTGATACTAAATGAAAAGATTTGAAGTGTTAATTTCTCAAATTAGATGATCCGAGGACCAGACATAACTAAGGTTCTGTCTAACACTTGATAAAAATATCAATTTAGACGAGGTATGTGGTCCGAGGATCCAGGCATACCAAGCTTTAGTTTGATACTAAATGAAAAGATTTGAAGTGTTAATTTCCCATAAGTAGATGATCTGTGGACCAGACAAACTAAGGTTCTGTCTAACACTTGATAAAAATATTAATTTATACGAGGTATGTGGTCTGAAGATCCAGATATACCTGGCTTCAGTTTGATACTAAATGAAAAGAATTGAAATATTAATTTCCCCAAACTAGATGATCTGAGGACCATACATAAGTAAGGTTCTATCTAACACTTGATAAAAATATCAATTTAGAGGAGCTATGTGGTCTGAGGATCCAGGCAAAGCAAGCTTCAAATTGACACTAAATGAAAAGAATTGTAGTGTTAATTTCCCCAAAGTAGATGATTCGAGGACCAGACATAACTAAGGTTCTATCTAACACTTGAAAAAAATATCAATTTAGACGAGGTATGTGGTCTGAGGATCCAGGCATACCAAGCTTTAGTTTGATACTAAATGAAAATATTTGAAGTGTTAATTTCCCACAAGTAGATGATATGAGGACTAGACAAACTAAGGTTCTGTCTAACGCTTGATAAAAATATCAATTTAGACGAGGTATGCGGTCCGACGATCCAGGCATACCAAGCTTTAGTTTGATACTAAATGAAAAGATTTGAAGCGTTAATTTCTTAAAGTAGATGATCCAAGGACCAGACAAACTAAGTTCTGTCTAACACTTGATAAAAATATCAATTTAGACGAGGTATGTGGTCCGAGGATCCAGGCATACCAAGCTTTAGTTTGATACTAAATGAAAAGATTTGAAGTGTCAATTTCCCACAAGTAGATTATCTGTGGACCAGACAAACTAAGGTTCTATCTAACACTTGATAAAAATATTAATTTATACGAGGTATGTGATCTGAAGATCCAGGCATACCTGGCTTCAGTTTGATACTAAATGAAAAGAATTGAAGTATTAATTTTCCCAAAGTAGATTATCTGAGGACCAGACATAAATAAGGTTCTATCTAACACTTGATAAAAATATCAATTTAGACGACCTATGTGGTCTGATGATATAGGCAAGGCACGCTTCCGTTTGATACTAAATGAAAAGAACTGAAGTGTTAATTTCTCCAAAGTAGATGATCCAAGGACCAGGCATAACTAAGGTTCTGTCTAACACTTGACAAAAATATCAATTTAGACGAGGTATGTGATCCGAGGATCTAGGCATACAAAGCTTTTGTTTGATACTATATGAAAAGATTTGAAGTGTTAATTTCCCAAAGTAGATGATCCATGGACAAGACAAACTAAGGTCCTGTCTAACACTTGATAAAAACATCAATTTAGACGATGTAAGTGGTCCGAGCATCCAGGCCTACTAAGCTTCAGTTTGATACTAAATGAAAAGAATTGAAGTGTTAATTTCAACAAAGTAGATGATCCGAGGACCAGGCATAACTAAGGTTCTGTCTTACACTTGATAAAAATATCAATTTAGACGAGCTATGTGGTCTGAGGATCCAGGCATACCAAGCTTCAGTTTGATACTAAATGAAAAGAATTGAAGTGTTAATTTCCACAAAGTATATGATCCGAGGATCAGGTATAACTAAGGTTTTGTCTTAGACTTGAGAAAAATATCAATTTTGACGAGGTATGTGGTCCGAGGATCCGGGTATACCAAGATTTAGTTTGATAGGAAATGAAAAGATTTGAAGTGTTCATTTCCCCAAAGTAGATGATCCGAGAACCAGACAAACTAAGGTTCTGTCTAACACTTGATAAAACTTTTAATTTAGACGAGGTATGTGGTCCGAGGATCCAGGCATACCAAGCTTTAGTTTGATACTAAATGAAAAGATTTGAAGTGTTAATTTCCCAAAGTAGATGATCCAAGGACCAGGCAAACTAAGGTTCTGTCAAACACTTGATTAAAACATCAATTTAGACGAGGTATGCGGTCTGAGGGTCCTGGGAAACTAAGCTTCAGTTTGACGGTAAATGAGAAGAATTTATAAGTTAATTTCCCCAAAATAGATGATCCGAGGACCAGGCATAACTAAGGTTCTATCTAACACTTGATAAAAATATCAATTTAGACGAGGTATGTGGACCGAGGATCCAGGCATACCAAGCTTTTGTTTGATACTAAATGAAAATAATTGAAGTGTTAATTTCACCAAAGTAGATGATCCAAGGACCAGGCTTAACTAAGGTTCTGTCTAACACTTGATAAAAATATCAATTTAGACGAGGTATGTGGTCCGAGGATCCAGGCATACCAAGCTTTAGTTTGATACTAAATGAAAAGATTTGAAGTGTTAATTTCCCAAAGTAGATGATCCAAGGACCAGACAAACTAAGGTTCTGTCTAACACTTGATAAAAATATCAATTTAGACGAGGTATGTGGTCTGAGGATCCAGGCACACCAAGCTTTAGTTTGATACTAAATGAAAGGAATTGAAGTGTTAATTTCCCCAAAGTAGATGATCTAAGGGCCAGACAAACTAAGGTTCTGTCTAACACTTGATAAAAATATTAATTTTGGCGATGTATGTGGTTTGAGGATCCAGGCAAACCTGGTTTCAGTTTGATACTAAATGAAAAGAATTGAAATATTAATTTCCCCAAACTAGATGATTTGAGGACCATACATAAATAAGGTTCTATCTAACACTTGATAAATATATCAATTTAGATGAGCTATGTGGTCTGAGGATCCAGGCAAAGCAAGCTTCAATTTGACACTAAACGAAAAGATTTTAAGTGTTAATTTCCCCAAAGTAGATGATCCAAGGACCAGACAAACTAAGGTTCTGTCTAACACTGGATAAAAATATCAATTTACAGGAGTTATGTGGTCCAAGGATCCATGCATACCAAGCTTTAGTTTGATACTAAATGAAAATATTTGAAGTGTTAATTTCCCACAAGTAGATGATATGAGGACTAGACAAACTAAAGTTCTATCTAACGCTTGATAAAAATATCAATTTAGACGAGGTATGCGGTCCGAGGATCCAGGCATACCAAGCTTTAGTTTGATACTAAATGAAAAGATTTGAAGTGTTAATTTCTCAAATTAGATGATCCGAGGACCAGACAAACTAAGGTTCTGTCTAACACTTGATAAAAATATCAATTTAGACGAGGTATGTGGTCCGAGGATCCAGGCATACCAAGCTTTAGTTTGATACTAAATGAAAAGATTTGAAGTGTTAATTTCCCATAAGTAGATGATCTGTGGACCAGACAAACTAAGGTTCTGTCTAACACTTGATAAAAATATTAATTTATACGAGGTATGTGGTCTGAAGATCCAGATATACCTGGCGTCAGTTTGATACTAAATGAAAAGAATTGAAATATTAATTTCCCCAAACTAGATGATCTGAGGACCATACATAAGTAAGGTTCTATCTAACACTTGATAAAAATATCAATTTAGACGAGCTATGTGGTCTGAGGATCCAGGCAAAGCAAGCTTCAATTTGACACTAAATGAAAAGAATTGTAGTGTTAATTTCCCCAAAGTAGATGATTCGAGGACCAGACATAACTAAGGTTCTGTCTAACACTTGATAAAAATATCAATTTACAGGAGGTATGTGGTCTGAGGATCCAGGCATACCAAGCTTTAGCTTGATACTAAATGAAAATATTTGAAGTGTTAATTTCCCACAAGTAGATGATATGAGGACTAGACAAACTAAGGTTCTGTCTAACGCTTGATAAAAATATCAATTTAGACGAGGTATGCGGTCCGAGGATCCAGGCATACCAAGCTTTAGTTTGATACTAAATGAAAAGATTTCAAGTGTTAATTTCTCAAATTAGATGATCCGAGGAGCAGACAAACTAAGGTTCTGTCTAACACTTGATAAAAATATCAATTTAGAGGAGGTATGTGGTCCGAGGATGCACGCATACCAAGCTTTAGTTTGAGACTAAATGAAAATATTTGAAGTGTGAATTTCCCATAAGTAGATGATCACAGGTCCAAAGAAACTAAGGTTCTGACTAACACTTGATAAAAATATTAATTTATACGAGGTATGTGGTCTGAAGATCCAGGCATACCTGGCTTCAGTTTGATACTAAATGAAAAGAATTGAAGTATTAATTTTTCCCATAGTAGATGATCTGAGGACCAGACATAAATAAGGTTCTATCTAACAGTTGATAAAAATATCAATTTAAACGAGCTATGTGGTCTGAGGATCCATGCCAAGCAAGCTTCAATTTGACACTAGATGAAAAGAAATGAAGTGTTAATTTCCCCAAAGTAGATGATCCAAGGACCAGGCATAAGTAAGGTTCTCTCTAAGTCTTGATAAAAATATCAATTTAGAGGAGGTACGTGGTCCGAGGATCTAGGCATACCAAGCTTTTGTTTGATACAAAACGAAAAGATTTGAAGTGTTAATTTCCCCAAAGTAGATGATCCGAGGACCAGACAAACTAAGGTTCTGTCTAACACTTGATAAAAATATCAATTTAGACGAGGTATGTGGTCCGAGGATCCAGGCATACCAAGCTTTAGTTTGATACTAAATGAAAAGATTTGAAGTGTTAATTTCCCCAAAGTAGATGATACGAGGACCAGACATAACTAAGGTTCTGTCTAACACTTGATAAAAATATCAATTTAGACGAGGTATGTGGTCCGAGGATCCATGCATACCAAGCTTTAGTTTGATACTAAATGAAAATATTTGAAGTGTTAATTTCCCACAAGTAGATGATATGAGGACTAGACAAACTAAGGTTCTGTCTAACGCTTGATAAAAATATCAATTTAGACGAGGTATGCGGTCCGAGGATCCAGGCATACCAAGCTTTAGTTTGATACTAAATGAAAAGATTTGAAGTGTTAATTTCCCCAAAGTAGATGATCCGAGGACCAGACAAACTAAGGTTCTGTCTAACACTTGATAAAAATATCAATTTAGACGAGGTATGTGGTCTGAGGATCCCGGCATACCAAGCTTTTGTTTGATACTAAATGAAAAGAATTGAAGTGTTCATTTCCCATAAGTAGATGATCTGAGGACCAGACAAACTAAGGTTCTGTCTAACACTTGATAAAAATATTAATTTAGACGAGGTCTGTGGTCCGAGGATCCAGGCATACCAGGCTTCAGTTTTACACTAAATGAGAAGAATTGAAGTATTAATTTCCCCAAAGTAGATGATCTGAGGACCAGACATAAATAAGGTTCTATCTAACACTTGATAAAAATATCAATTTAGACGAGCTATGTGGTCTGAGGATCCATGCCAAGCAAGCTTCAATTTGACACTAGATGAAAAGAATTGAAGTGTTAATTTCCCCAAAGTAGATGATCCAAGGACCAGGCATAACTAAGGTTCTGTCTAACACTTGATAAAAATATCAATTTAGACGAGGTATGTGGTCCGAGGATCTAGGCATACCAAGCTTTAGTTTGATACAAAACGAAAAGATTTGAAGTGTTAATTTCCCCAAAGTAGATGATCCGAGGACCAGACAAACTAAGGTTCTGTCTAACACTTGATAAAAATATCAATTTACAGGAGGTATGTGGTCCGAGGATCCATGCATACCAAGCTTTAGTTTGATACTAAATGAAAATATTTGAAGTGTTAATTTTCCA